>NC_085141.1:203500871-203800119 GCF_024139115.2 Armigeres subalbatus | reverse complement strand
AGAATTAGTGCAAAAGGGCCAAAATTCAAAATGATCCTTTTTCAAAAGGGCCAAAAACGACGAATAGCTTGAGTTCGAAGGGATTTGTGCAAAAGGGCCTTATGGCAGGAACTAAAACGACCTTAGACCAGAAGGGCCATAATCCAAAAGGGCCAAAAACGATAAATAGCCTGAATTTGAAAAGATGAGCGCAAAAGGGCCTTGTGGCAGGGACTAAAACGGCCTTAGTACAGAAGGGCCAAAAACCGAGAATTGAGTTAATTTCAGAAGGGCCTTATGCAGGAGCTAAAACGGCCTAAAACAGAAGGGCCAAAATTCAAAATGGCCTTAGATCAGAAGGGCCAAAATTTAAAAGGGTATTACTTTATAAGGGCCAAAAACCACAAATAGCTTAAATTCCGAAAGATGAGTGCAAAACGGCCTTGCATCAGAAGGGCCAAATTTTAAAAGGGCCTTACTTAAAAAGGGCCAAAATCCACGAATAGCCTGATTTCGACAGAATTAGTGCAAAAGGGCCTTACGAAAGGAACTAAAACGACCTTAGTTCAGAAGGGCCCAAATTCAAAAGGGCCAAAAACCACAAATAGGGACTAAAACGACCTACAAACAAAAGGGCCAAAATTCAAAATGATCCTTTTTCAAAAGGGCCAAAAACAACGAATAGCTTGAGTTCGAAGGGATTTGTGCAAAAGGGCCTTATGGCAGCAACTAAAATGACCTTAGACCAGAAGGGCCATAATTCAAAAGAGCCCTACTTCAAAAGGGCCAAAAACGATAAATAGCCTGAGTTTGGGAAGATGAGCGCAAAAGGGCCTTGTGGCAGGAACTAAAACGGCCTTAGTACAGAAAGGGCCAAAAATCGAGAATTGAGGGGCCAAAAGGGCCTAAAACGAGCTTGAAACAAAAGGGCCAAAATTAAAAGTGACCTCACTCCCTGAAAAGATGAGTGCAAAACGGCCTTTGCATCAGAAGGGCCAAATTTAAAATGGCCTTACTTAAAAGGGCCAAGAACCACGAATAGCCTGATTTCGACAGAATTAGTGCAAAAAGGGCCTTATGAAAGGAACTAAAACGGCCTTAGTACAGAAGGGCCAAAAATCGAGAATTGAGGGGCCAAAAGGGCCTAAAACGAGCTTGAAACAAAAGGGCCAAAATTAAAAGTGACCTCACTTCAAAAGGGCCAAAAACCACGAATAGCTTAAGTTTGAAAGGATTAGTACAAAAGGGCCTTATGCAGGAGCTAAAACGGCCTGAAATAGAAGGGCCGAAATTCAAAATGGCCTTAGATCAGAAGGGCCAAAATTCAAAAGGGTATTACTTTACAAGGGCCAAAAACCACGAATAGCTTGAATTCCGAAAGATGAGTGCAAAACGGCCTTGCATCAGAAGGGCCAAATTTTAAAAGGGCCGAAAACCACGAAAAGCCTGATTTCGACAGAATTAGTGCAAAAGGGCCAAAATTCAAAATGATCCCTTTTCAAAAGGGCCAAAAACGACGAATAGCTTGAGTTCGAAGGGATTTGTGCAAAAGGGCCTTATGGCAGGAACTAAAACGACCTTAGACCAGAAGAGCCATAATTCAAAAGAGCCCTACTTCAAAAGGGCCAAAAACGATAAATAGGCTGAATTTGAAAAGATGAGCGCAAAAGGACCTTGTGGCAGGGACTAAAACGGCCTTAGTACAGAAGGGCCAAAAACCGAGAATTGAGTTTATTTCAAAAGGACCTTATGCAGGAGCTTAAACGGCCTACAACAGAAGGGCCAAAATTCAAAATGGCCTTAGATCAGAAGGGCCAAAATTTAAAAGGGTATTACTTTACAAGGGCCAAAAACCACAAATAGCTTGAATTCCGAAAGATGAGTGCAAAACGGCCTTGCATCAGAAGGGCCAAATTTTAAAAGGGCCTTACTTAAAAAGGGCCAAAATCCACGAATAGCCTGATTTCGACAGAATTAGTGCAAAAGGGCCTTATGAAAGGAACTAAAACGACCTTAGTTCAGAAGGGCCCAAATTCAAAAGGGCCAAAAACCACGAATAGAGACTAAAACGACCAACAAACAAAAGGGCCAAAATTCAAAATGATCCTTTTTCAAAAGGGCCAAAAACAACGAATAGCTTGAGTTCGAAGGATTTGTGCAAAAGGGCCTTATGGCAGGAACTAAAGCGACTTTAGACCAGAAGGGCCATAATTCAAAAGAGCCCTACTTCAAAAGGGCCAAAAACTAAAAATAGCCTGAGTTTGGAAAGATGAGCGCAAAAAGGGCCTTGTGGTGGGGACTAAAACGGCCTTAGTACAGA
This sequence comes from Armigeres subalbatus, assembly GCF_024139115.2. Classification (NCBI taxonomy): domain Eukaryota; kingdom Metazoa; phylum Arthropoda; class Insecta; order Diptera; family Culicidae; genus Armigeres; species Armigeres subalbatus. The sequence goes on along the minus strand of NC_085141.1, from coordinate 203,797,820 downwards.
AGGGCCAAAATCGAGAATTGAGGGGCCAAAAAAGGGCCTAAAACGAGCTTGAAACAAAAGGGCCAAAATTAAAGTGACCTCACTTCAAAAGGGCCAAAAACCACGAATAGCTTAAGTTTGAAAGGATTAGTACAAAAGGGCCTTATGCAGGAGCTAAAACGGCCTGAAATAGAAGGGCCGAAATTCAAAATGGCCTTAGTTCAGAAGGGCCCAAATTCAAAAGGACCAAAAACCACGAATAGAGACTATAACGACCTACAAAACAAAGGGCCAAAATTCAAAAATGATACATTTTCAAAAGGGCCAAAACGATAAATAGCCTGAGTTTGGGAAGATGACGCGCAAAGGAGCCTTTCTGGAAGGACTAAGAACAACTGTAAATTGAAGGGCCAAAAATACGAAATTGGTTTAGGGCCAAAGGAGGGCCTAAAACGCAGGCTTAAGCTCAAAAGGCCAAAGTAAAAAGTAAACCTCACTTCGAAGATGAGTGCAAAACGGCCTTGCATCAGAAGGGCCAAATTTTAAAAGGGCCTTACTTAAAACGAGCCAAAAACCACGAATAGCCTGATTTCGACAGAATTAGTGCAAAAGGGCCTTATGAAAGGAACTACAACAGTTCAGAAGGGCCCAAATTCAAAAGGGCCAAAAACCACGAATAGAGGCTAAAACGACCTACAAACAAAAGGGCCAAAATTCAAAATGATACATTTTCAGAAGGGCCAAAAACGACGAATAGCTTGAGTTCGAAGGGATTTGTGCAAAATGGCCCCAAAAATCGAGAATTGAGGGACCAAAAGGGCCTAAAACGAGCTTGAAACAAAAGGGTCAAAATTAAAAGTGACCTCACTTATGCAGGAGCTAAAACGGCCTAAAACAGAAGGGCCAAAATTCAAAATGGCCTTAGATCAGAAGGGCCAAAATTTAGAAGGGTATTACTTTACAAGGGCCAAAAACCACAAATAGCTTGAATTCCGAAAGATGAGTGCAAAACGGCCTTGCCTCAGAAGGGCCAAATTTTAAAAGGGCCTTACTTAAAAAGGGCCAAAATCCACGAATAGCCTGATTTCGACAGAATTAGTGCAAAAGGGCCTTATGAAAGGAACTAAAACGACTTTAGTTCAGAAGGGCCCAAAACCACGAATAGGGACTAAAACGACCAACAAACAAAAGGGCCAAAATTCAAAATGATCCTTTTTCAAAAGGGCCAAAAACGACGAATAGCTTGAGTTCGAAGGGATTTGTGCAAAAGGGCCTTATGGCAGGAACTAAAACGACCTTAGACCAGAAGGGCCATAATTCAAAAGAGCCCTACTTCAAAAGGGCCAAAAACGAAAAATAGCCTGAGTTTGGAAAGATGAGCGCAAAAGGGCCTTGTGGCAGGAACTAAAACGGCCTTAGTACAGAAGGGCCAAAAATCGAGAATTGAGGGGCCAAAAGGGCCTAAAACGAGCTTGAAACAAAAGGGCCAAAATTAAAAGTGACCTCACTTCAAAAGGGCCAAAAACCACGAATAGCTTAAGTTTGAAAGGATTAGTACAAAAGGGCCTTATGCAGGAGCTAAAACGGCCTGAAGTAGAAGGGCCGAAATTCAAAATGGCCTTAGATCAGAAGGGCCTATATTCAAAAGGGTATTACTTTACAAGGGCCAAAAACCACGAATAGCTTGAATTCCGAAAGATGAGTGCAAAACGGCCTTGCATCAAAAGGGCCAAATTTTAAAAGGGCCGAAAACCACGAATAGCCTGATTTCGACAGAATTAGTGCAAAAGGGCCATAATTCAAAATGATCCTTTTTCAAGAGGGCCAAAAACGACGAATAGCTTGAGTTCGAAGGGATTTGTGCAAAAGGGCCTTATGGCAGGAACTAAAACGACCTTAGACCAGAAGGGCCCAAATTCAAAAGGGTATTACTTTACAAGGGCCAAAAACCACAAATAGCTTGAATTCCGAAAGATGAGTGCAAAACCGCCTTGCATCAGAAGGGCCAAATTTTAAAATGGCCTTACTTAAAAAGGGCCAAAAACCACGAATAGCCTGATTTCGACAGAATTAGTGCAAAAGGGCCTTTTTTTTTTTTTTTTTTTTTACAAGGGGGAATGCATTTACACACTAACCCAGTACACGTGCATTGTATTTGCCAAACTACCACACGGAAGTGTACTGGAGGGTCGGCCCCGACCAAACCGGTAAAACCGCCTAAACTCCTTGGGCTCCACCATCGTTTCCCCAGGAACTACCTCGCAGTACTACTTCTGGGGACGGCAGTACTAAGCGTACTCACTCATTATCGCTCACACAGGCACTCGTCCCACGCGAGACTGACTTGGGTGCTCGCACCCCATTCACTCCATTTGAGTCTTACTTGGATGCTCTCCCGGACGCTCCGCTGCCATGCCTCGAGGTGTCAATAGCGGTAACTGCCTGGGCCTACAGATATTGCGCTACGACACTCTGCCTCAGCACGAGCAGATCAATCACACCACTGCCGAAGCAGACCATACGCTACCCTGCCGAAGCAGGGACACTCCCCATGCACCACATGTGCACAACTGTAGGTGTGTGGGTACAACCCACTGCTACCCTGCCGCCGAAGCAGCTTCTCCAAAGACCATTCGCTCCATGTGACCCTTTTCAGGTGCTCACTCTAACACTCCACTGCAATGCCTCGAGGTGTCGATGGGATACCTCGACTCCTGCCTCAGCATGTGCAGTCCATACTCAGACTTCTGCTGCGCTTTGAGGTGACAATAGCGGCGGAGACACGCTATGACACTCCTGCCTCAGCACAACCAGATCACTCACTCCCTGCCGAAGCAGCTCACGCGCTACCCTACCGAAGTAGGTACACTCCACAACTTATTCTAACACTCCACTGCCATGCCTCGAGGTGTCGATAGCGGTATGTGGGGACTAATCAACGATACTACGCTACGACACTCTTACCTTAGCATGTGCAGTCCATACTCAGACTTCTGCTGCGCTTCGAGGTGGCCATAGCGGCGGCGACTCGCTATGACACTCCTGCCTCAGCACAACAGATCACTCACTCCCTGCCGAAGCAGCTCACGCACTACCCTACCGAAGTAGGGACACTCCACATGCCAGTTGGCACTCCCTCCCTGGGCTTGTGCTTTTGAAGCGGCACACAGTCGCTTTGATAGAGTCCGCTTACGGGCACTTGTGGTTTTTTGGGAGGGATTTTAGCAGAGCCCACTGCTAAATCCCACCACGCCCTAGGCAGTTCTCCCTGACTCGCAGACAGCTGGGGAGGGGTCGTCAAGCCCTTGGACATCATGCTGTTCCTGCTGTCCCTGCTGCCCCCAAAAGGGCCTTATGAAAGGAACTAAAACAACCCTAGTTCAGAAGGGCAAAATTCAAAAGGGCCAAAAACCACGAATAGGGACTAAAACGACCTACAAACAAAAGGGCCAAAATTCAAAATGATCCTTTTTCAAAAGGGCCAAAAACGACGAATAGCTTGAATTCCTAAAGATGAGTGCAAAACGGCCTTGCATCAGAAGGGCCAAATTTTAAAAGGGCCTTACTTAAAAAGGGCCGAAAACCACGAATAGCCTGACTTCGACAGAATTAGTGCAAAAGGGCCTTATTAAAGGAACTAAAACGACCTTAGACCAGAAGGGCCATAATTCAAAAGAGCCCTACTTCAAAAGAGCCAAAAACGAAAAATAGCCTGAGTTTGGAAAGATGAGCGCAAAGGGACCTTGTGGCAGGGACTAAAACGGCCTTAGTACAGAAGGGCTAAAAACCGAGAATTGAGTTTATTTCAAAAGGACCTTATGCAGGAGCTAAAACGGCCTAAAACGGAAGGGCCAAAATTCAAAATGGCCTTAGATCAGAAGGGCCAAAATTTAAAAGGGTATTTCTTTACAAGGGCCAAAAACCACAAATAGCTTGAATTCCGAAAGATGAGTGCAAAACGGCCTTGCATCAAAAGGGCCAAATTTTAAAAGGGCCGAAAACCACGAATAGCCTGATTTCGACAGAATTAGTGCAAAAGGGCCAAAATTCAAAATGATCCTTTTTCAAAAGGGCCAAAAACGACGAATAGCTTGAGTTCGAAGGGATTTGTGCAAAAGGGCCTTATGGCAGGAACTAAAACGACCTTAGACCAGAAAGGCCATAATTCAAAAGAGCCCTACTTCAAAAGGGCCAAAAACGAAAAATAGCCTGAGTTTGGAAAGATGAGCGCAAAAGGGCCTTGTGGCAGGAACTAAAACGGCCTTAGTACAGAAGGGCCAAAAATCGAGAATTGAGGGGCCAAAAGGGCCTAAAACGAGCTTGAAACAAAAGGGCCAAAATTAAAAGTGACCCCACTTCAAAAGGGCCAAAAACCACGAATAGCTTAAGTTTGAAAGGATTAGTACAAAAGGGCCTTATGCAGGAGCTAAAACGGCCTGAAGTAGAAGGGCCGAAATTCAAAATGGCCTTAGATCAGAAGGGCCTATATTCAAAAGGGTATTACTTTACAAGGGCCAAAAACCACGAATAGCTTGAATTACGAAAGATGAGTGCAAAACGGCCTTGCATCAAAAGGGCCAAATTTTAAAAGGGCCGAAAACCACGAATAGCCTGATTTCGACAGAATTAGTGCAAAAGGGCCAAAATTCAAAATGATCCTTTTTCAAAAGGGCCAAAAACGACGAATAGCTTGAGTTCGAAGGGATTTGTGCAAAAGGGCCTTATGGCAGGAACTAAAACGACCTTAGACCAGAAGGGCCATAATTCAAAAGGGCCAAAAACGATAAATAGGCTGAATTTAAAAAAGTTAAGCGCAAAAGGGACTTGTGGCAGGGACTAAAACGGCGTTATTACAGAAGGGCCAAAAACCAATTGAGTTTATTTCAAAAGGGCCTTATGCAGGAGCTAAAACGACCTAAAACAGAAGGGCCAAAATTCAAAATGGCCTTAGATCAGAAGGGCCAAAATTTAGAAGGGTATTACTTTACAAGGGCCAAAAACCACAAATAGCTTGAATTCCGAAAGATGAGTGTAAAACGGCCTTGCATCAGAAGGGCCAAATTTTAAAAGGGCCTTACTTAAAAAGGGCCAAAATCCACGAATAGCCTGATTTCGACAGAATTAGTGCAAAAGGGCCTTATGAAAGGAACTAAAACGACCTTAGTTCAGAAGGGCCCAAATTCAAAAGGGTATTACTTTACAAGGGCCAAAAACCCCGAATAGCTTGAATTCCGAAAGATGAGTGCAAAACCGCCTTGCATCAGAAGGGCCAAATTTTAAAATGGCCTTATTTAAAAAGGTCCAAAAACCACGAATAGTGTGATTTCTTGAGAGGCCAAAAGGGCCTAAAACGAGCTTGAAACAAAAGGGCCAAAATTAAAAGTGACGTCACTCCTGAAAGATGAGTGCAAAACGGCCTTGCATCAGAAGGGCCAAATTTTAAAATGGCCTTACTTAAAAAGGGCCAAGAACCACGAATAGCCTGATTTCGACAGAATTAGTGCAAAAGGGCCTTATGAAAGGAACTAAAACGACCTTCAGAAGGGCCCAAATTCAAAAGGGCCAAAAACCACGAATAGGGACTAAACCTACAAACAAAAGGGCCAAATTTCAAAATGATCCATTTTCAAAAGGGCCATAAACCACGAATAGCTTGAATTCCGATAGATGAGTGCAGAACGGCCTTGCATCAGAAGGGCCAAATTTTAAAAGGGCCCTACTTAAAACGAGCCAAAAACCACGAATAGCCTGATTTCGACAGAATTAGTGCAAAAGGGCCAAAAACCACGAATAGGGACTAAAACGACCTACAAACAAAAGGGCCAAAATTCAAAATGATCCTTTTTCAAAAAGGCCAAAAACGACGAATAGCTTGAGTTCGAAGGGATTTGTGCAAAAGGGCCTTATGGCAGGAACTAAAACGACCTTAGACCAGAAGGGCCATAATTCAAAAGAGCCCTACTTCAAAAGGGCCAAAAACGATAAATAGCCTGAGTTTGGGAAGATGAGCACAAAAGGGTCTTGTGGCAGGAACTAAAACGGCCTTAGTACAGAAGGGCCAAAAATCGAGGATTGAAGGGCCAAAAGGGCCTAAAACGAGCTTGAAACAAAAGGGCCAAAATTAAAAGTGACCTCACTCCCGAAAGATGAGTGCAACACGGCCTTGCATCAGAAGGGCCGAATTTTAAAATGGCTTTACTTAAAAAGGGCCAAAAACCACGAATAGCCTGATTTCGACAGAATTAGTGCAAAAGGGCCTTATGAAAGGAACTAAAACGACCCTAGTTCAGAAGGGCAAAATTCAAAAGGGCCAAAAACCACGAATAGGGACTAAAACGACCTACAAACAAAAAGGCCAAAATTCAAAATGATCCTTTTTCAAAAGGGCCAAAAACGACGAATAGCTTGAATTCTTAAAGATGAGTGCAAAACGGCCTTGCATCAGAAGGGCCAAATTTTAAAAGGGCCTTACTTAAAAAGGGCCGAAAACCACGAATAGCCTGATTTCGACAGAATTATTGCAAAAGGGCCTTATGAAAGGAACTAAAACGACCTTAGACCAGAAGGGCCATAATTCAAAAGAGCCCTACTTCAAAAGGGCCAAAATCGAAAAATAGCCTGAGTTTGGAAAGATGAGCGCAAAAGGGCCTTGTGACAGGGACTAAAACGGCCTTAGTACAGAAGGGCCAAAAATCGAGAATTGTGGGGCCAAAAGGGCCTAAAACGAGCTTGAAACAAAAGGGTCAAAATTAAAAGTGACCTCACTTCAAAAGGGCCAAAAACCACGAATAGCTTAAGTTTGAAAGGATTAGTACAAAAGGGCCTTATGCAGGAGCTAAAACGGCCTGAAATAGAAGGGCCGAAATTCAAAATGGCCTTAGATCAGAAGGGCCAAAATTCAAAAGGGTATTACTTTACAAGGGCCAAAAACCACGAATAGCTTGAATTCCGAAAGATGAGTGCAAAACGGCCTTGCATCAGAAGGGTCAAATTTTGAAAGGGCCGAAAACCACGAAAAGCCTGATTTCGACAGAATTAGTGCAAAAGGGCCAAAATTCAAAATGATCCTTTTTCAAAAGGGCCAAAAACGACGAATAGCTTGAGTTCGAAGGGATTTGTGCAAAAGGGCTTTATGGCAGGAACTAAAACGACCTTAGACCAGAAGAGCCATAATTCAAAAGAGCCCTACTTCAAAAGGGCCAAAAACGATAAATAGGCTGAATTTGAAAAGATGAGCGCAAAAGGGCCTTGTGGCAGGGACTAAAACGGCCTTAGTACAGAAGGGCCAAAAACCGAGAATTGAGTTTATTTCAAAAGGACCTTATGCAGGAGCTAAAACGGCCTAAAACAGAAGGGCCAAAATTCAAAATGGCCTTAGATCAGAAGGGCCAAAATTTAAAAGGGTATTTCTTTACAAGGGCCAAAAACCACAAATAGCTTGAATTCCGAAAGATGAGTGCAAAACGGCCTTGCATCAGAAGGGCCAAATTTTAAAAGGACCTTACTTAAAAAGGGCCAAAATCCACGAATAGCCTGATTTCGACAGAATTAGTGCAAAAGGGCGTTACGAAAGGAACTAAAACGACCTTAGTTCAGAAGGGCCCAAATTCAAAAGGGCCAAAAACCACGAATAGTGACTAAAACGACCTACAAACAAAAGGGACAAAATTCAAAATGATCCATTTTCAAAAGGGCCAAAAGCCACGAATAGCTTGAACTCCGAAAGATGAGTGCAAAACGGCCTTGCATCAGAAGGGCCAAATTTTAAAAGGGCCTTACTTAAAAAGGGCCAAAATCCACGAATAGCCTGATTTCGACAGAATTAGTGCAAAAGGGCCTTACGAAAGGAACAAAAACGACCTTAGTTCAGAAGAGCCCAAATTCAAAAGGGCCAAAAACCACAAATAGGGACTAAAACGACCTACAAACAAAAGGGCCAAAATTCAAAATGATCCTTTTTCAAAAGGGCCAAAAACGACGAATAGCTTGAGTTCGAAGGGATTTGTGCAAAAGGGCCTTATGGCAGCAACTAAAATGACCTTAGACCAGAAGGGCCATAATTCAAAAGAGCCCTACTTCAAAAGGGCCAAAAACGATAAATAGCCTGAGTTTAGGAAGATGAGCGCAAAAGGGCCTTGTGGCAGGAACTAAAACGGCCTTAGTACAGAAAGGGCCAAAAATCGAGAATTGAGGGGCCAAAAGGGCCTAAAACGAGCTTGAAACAAAAGGGCCAAAATTAAAAGTGACCTCACTCCCGAAAGATGAGTGCAAAACGGCCTTGCATCAGAAGGGCCAAATTTTAAAATGGCCTTACTTAAAAAGGGCCAAGAACCACGAATAGCCTGATTTCGACAGAATTAGTGCAAAAGGGCCTTATGAAAGGAACTAAAACGGCCTTAGTACAGAAGGGCCAAAAATCGAGAATTGAGGGGCCAAAAGGGCCTAAAACGAGCTTGAAACAAAAGGGCCAAAATTAAAAGTGACCTCACTTCAAAAGGGCCAAAAACCACGAATAGCTTAAGTTTGAAAGGATTAGTACAAAAGGGCCTTATGCAGGAGCTAAAACGGCCTGAAATAGAAGGGCCGAAATTCAAAATGGCCTTAGATCAGAAGGGCCAAAATTCAAAAGGGTATTACTTTACAAGGGCCAAAAACCACGAATAGCTTGAATTCCGAAAGATGAGTGCAAAACGGCCTTGCATCAGAAGGGCCAAATTTTAAAAGGGCCGAAAACCACGAAAAGCCTGATTTCGACAGAATTAGTGCAAAAGGGCCAAAATTCAAAATGATCCCTTTTCAAAAGGGCCAAAAACGACGAATAGCTTGAGTTCGAAGGGATTTGTGCAAAAGGGCCTTATGGCAGGAACTAAAACGACCTTAGACCAGAAGAGCCATAATTCAAAAGAGCCCTACTTCAAAAGGGCCAAAAACGATAAATAGGCTGAATTTGAAAAGATGAGCGCAAAAGGACCTTGTGGCAGGGACTAAAACGGCCTTAGTACAGAAGGGCCAAAAACCGAGAATTGAGTTTATTTCAAAAGGACCTTATGCAGGAGCTAAAACGGCCTACAACAGAAGGGCCAAAATTCAAAATGGCCTTAGATCAGAAGGGCCAAAATTTAAAAGGGTATTACTTTACAAGGGCCAAAAACCACAAATAGCTTGAATTCCGAAAGATGAGTGCAAAACGGCCTTGCATCAGAAGGGCCAAATTTTAAAAGGGCCTTACTTAAAAAGGGCCAAAATCCACGAATAGCCTGATTTCGACAGAATTAGTGCAAAAGGGCCTTATGAAAGGAACTAAAACGACCTTAGTTCAGAAGGGCCCAAATTCAAAAGGGCCAAAAACCACTAATAGAGACTAAAACGACCAACAAACAAAAGGGCCAAAATTCAAAATGATCCTTTTTCAAAAGGGCCAAAAACAACGAATAGCTTGAGTTCGAAGGGATTTGTGCAAAAGGGCCTTATGGCAGGAACTAAAACGACCTTAGACCAGAAGGGCCATAATTCAAAAAGAGCCCTACTTCAAAAGGGCCAAAAACTAAAAATAGCCTGAGTTTGGAAAGATGAGCGCAAAAGGGCCTTGTGGTGGGGACTAAAACGGCCTTAGTACAGAAGGGCCAAAAATCGAGAATTGAGGGGCCAAAAGGGCCTAAAACGAGCTTGAAACAAAAGGGCCAAAATTAAAAGTGACCTCCCTTCAAAAGGGCCAAAAACCACGAATAGCTTAAGTTTGAAAGGATTAGTACAAAAGGGCCTTATGCAGGAGCTAAAACGGCCTGAAATAGAAGGGCCGAAATTCAAAATGGCCTTAGTTCAGAAGGGCCCAAATTCAAAAGGACCAAAAACCACGAATAGAGACTAAAACGACCTACAAACAAAAGGGCCAAAATTCAAAATGATCCATTTTCAAAAGGGCCAAAAAAGACGAATAGCTTGAATTCCTAAAGATGAGTGCAAAACGGCCTTGCATCATAAGGGCCAAATTTTAAAAGGGCCTTACTAAAAAAGGGCCAAAATCCACGAATAGCCTGATTTCGACAGAATTAGTGCAAAAGGGCCTTATGAAAGGAACTAAAACGACCTTAGTTCAGAAGGGCCCAAATTCAAAAGGGCCAAAAACCACGAATAGAGACTAAAACGACCAACAAACAAAAGGGCCAAAATTCAAAATGATCCTTTTTCAAAAGGGCCAAAAACGACGAATAGCTTGAGTTCGAAGGGATTTGTGCAAAAGGGCCTTATGGCAGGAACTAAAACGACCTTAGACCAGAAGGGCCATAATTCAAAAGAGCCCTACTTCAAAAGGGCCAAAAACGAAAAATAGCCTGAGTTTGGAAAGATGAGCGCAAAAGGGCCTTGTGGCGGGGACTAAAACGGCCTTAGTACAGAAGGGCCAAAAATCGAGAATTGAGGGGCCAAAAGGGCCTAAAACGAGCTTGAAACAAAAGGGCCAAAATTAAAAGTGACCTCACTTCAAAAGGGCCAAAAACCACGAATAGCTTAAGTTTGAAAGGATTAGTACAAAAGGGCCTTATGCAGGAGCTAAAACGGCCTGAAATAGAAGGGCCGAAATTCAAAATGGCCTTAGATCAGAAGGGCCAAAATTCAAAAGGATATTACTTTATAAGGGCCAAAAACCACGAATAGCTTGAATTCCGAAAGATGAGTGCAAAACGGCCTTGCATCAGAAGGGCCAAATTTTAAAAGGGCCGAAAACCACGAAAAGCCTGATTTCGACAGAATTAGTGCAAAAGGGTCAAAATTCAAAATGATCCCTTTTCAAAAGGGCCAAAAACGACGAATAGCTTGAGTTCGAAGGGATTTGTGCAAAAGGGCCTTATGGCAGGAACTAAAACGACCTTAGATCAGAAGAGCCATAATTCAAAAGAGCCCTACTTCAAAAGGGCCAAAAACGATAAATAGGCTGAATTTGAAAAGATGAGCGCAAAAGGACCTTGTGGCAGGGACTAAAACGGCCTTAGTACAGAAGGGCCAAAAACCGAGAATTGAGTTTATTTCAAAAGGACCTTATGCAGGAGCTAAAACGGCCTACAACAGAAGGGCCAAAATTCAAAATGGCCTTAGATCAGAAGGGCCAAAATTTAAAAGGGTATTACTTTACAAGGGCCAAAAACCACAAATAGCTTGAATTCCGAAAGATGAGTGCAAAACGGCCTTGCATCAGAAGGGCCAAAGTTTAAAAGGGCCTCACTTAAAAAGGGCCAAAATCCACGAATAGCCTGATTTCGACAGAATTAGTGCAAAAGGGCCTTATGAAAGGAACTAAAACGACCTTAGTTCAGAAGGGCCCAAATTCAAAAGGGCCAAAAACCACTAATAGAGACTAAAACGACCAACAAACAAAAGGGCCAACATTCAAAATGATCCTTTTTCAAAAGGGCCAAAAACAACGAATAGCTTGAGTTCGAAGGGATTTGTGCAAAAGGGCCTTATGGCAGGAACTAAAACGACCTTAGACCAGAAGGGCCATAATTCAAAAGAGCCCTACTTCAAAAGGGCCAAAAACTAAAAATAGCCTGAGTTTGGAAAGATGAGCGCAAAAGGGCCTTGTGGTGGGGACTAAAACGGCCTTAGTACAGAAGGGCCAAAAATCGAGAATTGAGGGGCCAAAAGGGCCTAAAACGAGCTTGAAACAAAAGGGCCAAAATTAAAAGTGACCTCCCTTCAAAAGGGCCAAAAACCACGAATAGCTTAAGTTTGAAAGGATTAGTACAAAAGGGCCTTATGCAGGAGCTAAAACGGCCTGAAATAGAAGGGCCGATATTCAAAATGGCCTTAGTTCAGAAGGGCCCAAATTCAAAAGGACCAAAAACCACGAATAGATTGAATTCCGAAAGATGAGTGCAAAACGGCCTTGCATCAGAAGGGCCAAATTTAAAAGGGCCGAAAACCACGAATAAGCCTGATTTCGACAGAATTAGTGCAAAAGGGCCAAAATTCAAAATGATCCATTTTCAAAAGGGCCAAAAAAGACGAATAGCTTGAATTCCTAAAGATGAGTGCAAAACGGCCTTGCATCAGAAGGGCCAAATTTTAAAAGGTCTGAATTTGAAAAGATGAGCGCAAAAGGGCCTTGTGGCAGGGACTAAAACGGCCTTAGTACAGAAGGGCCAAAAACCGAGAATTGAGTTAATTTCAGAAGGGCCTTATGCAGGAGCTAAAACGGCCTAAAACAGAAGGGCCAAAATTCAAAATGGCCTTAGATCAGAAGGGCCAAAATTTAAAAGGGTATTACTTTATAAGGGCCAAAAACCACAAATAGCTTGAATTCCGAAAGATGAGTGCAAAACGGCCTTGCATCAGAAGGGCCAAATTTTAAAAGGGCCTTACTTAAAACGAGCCAAAAACCACGAATAGCCTGATTTCGACAGAATTAGTGCAAAAGGGCCTTATGAAAGGAACTACAACAGTTCAGAAGGGCCCAAATTCAAAAGGGCCAAAAACCACGAAAAGGGACTAAAACGACCTACAAACAAAAGGGCCAAAATTCAAAATGATCCTTTTTCAAAAGGGCCAAAAACGACGAATAGCTTGAGTTCGAAGGGATTTGTGCAAAAGGCCTTATGGCAGGAACTAAAACGACATTAGACCAGAAGGGCCATAATTCAAAAGAGCCCTACTTCAAAAGGGCCAAAAACGATAAATACACTGAGTTTGAGAAGATGAGCGCAAAAGGGCCTTGTGGCAGGGACTAATACGGCCTTCGTACAGAAGGGGGCAAAAATTTAGAATTGAGGGGCCAAAAGGGCCTAAAACGAGCTTGAAACAAAAGGGCCAAAATTAAAAGTGACCTCACTTCAAAAGGGCCAAAAACCACGAATAGCTTAAGTTTGAAAGGATTAGTACAAAAGGGCCTTACGAAGGAGCTAAAACGGCCTGAAATAGAAGGGCCGAAATTCAAAATTGGCTTAGATCAGAAGGGCCAAAATTCAAAAGGGTATTACTTTACAAGGGCCAAAAACCACGAATAGCTTGAATTCCGAAAGATGAGTGCAAAACGGCCTTGCATCAGAAGGGCCAAATTTTAAAAGGGCCAAAAACCACGAATAGCCTGATCTCGACAGAATTAGTGCAAAAGGGCCAAAATTCAAAATGATCCTTTTTCAAAAGGGCCAAAAACGACGAATAGCTTGAGTTCGAAGGGATTTGTGCAAAAGGGCCTTATGGCAGGAACTAAAACGACCTTAGACCAGAAGGGCCATAATTCAAAAGAGCCCTACTTCAAAAGGGCCAAAAACGATAAATAGCCTGAGTTTGGGAAGATGAGCGCAAAAGGGCCTTGTGGCGGGGACTAAAACGGCCTTAGTACAGAAGGGCCAAAAACCGAGAATTGAGTTAATTTCAGAAGGGCCTTATGCAGGAGCTAAAACGGCCTAAAACAGAAGGGCCAAAATTCAAAATGGCCTTAGATCAGAAGGGCCAAAATTTAAAAGGGTATTAGGGCCAAAAACCACAAATAGCTTGAATTCCGAAAGATGAGTGCAAAACGGCCTTGCATCAGAAGGGCCAAATTTTAAAAGGGCCTTACTTAAAAAGGGCCAAAATCCACGAATAGCCTGATTTCGACAGAATTAGTGCAAAAGGGCCTTATGAAAGGAACTAAAACGACCCTAGTTCAGAAGGGCCCAAATTCAAAAGGGCCAAAAACCACGAATAGGGACTAAAACGACATACAAACAAAAGGGCCAAAATTCAAAATGATCCTGCATCAAAAGGGCCAAAAATGAGGAATAGCTTGAGTTCGAAGGGATTTGTGCAAAAGGGCCTTATGGCAGGAACTAAAACGACCTTAGAACAGAAGGGTCATAATTCAAAAGAGCCCTACTTCAAAAGGGCGAAAAACGATAAATAGCCTGAGTTTGGGAAGATGAGCGCAAAAGGGCCTTGTGGCAGGGACTAAAACGGCCTTAGTACAGAAGGGCCAAAAACCAAGAATTGAGTTTAGTGCAAAAGGGCCTAAAACGAGCTTGAAACAAAAGGGCCAAAATTAAAAGTGACCTCACTCCCGAAAGATGAGTGCAAAACGGCCTTGCATCAGAAGGGCCAAATTTTAAATGGCCTTACTTAAAAGGGCCAAGAACCACGAATAGCCTGATTTCGACAGAATTAGTGCAAAAGGGCCTTATGAAAGGAACTAAAACGGCCTTAGTACAGAAGGGCCAAAAATCGAGAATTGAGGGGCCAAAAGGGCCTAAAACGAGCTTGAAACAAAGGGCCAAAATTAAAAGTGACCTCACTTCAAAAGGGCCAAAACCACGAATAGCTCAAGTTTGAAAGGATTAGTACAAAAGGGCCTTACAGAAGGAGCTAAAACGGCCTGAAATAGAAGGGCCGAAATTCAAAATTGGCTTAGATCAGAAGGGCCAAAATTCAAAAGGGTATTACTTTACAGGGGCCAAAACCACGAATAGCTTGAATTCGAAAGATGAGTGCAAAACGGCCTTGCATCAGAAGGGCCAAATTTTAAAAGGGCCAAAACCACGAATAGCCTGATCTCGACAGAATTAGTGCAAAAGGGCCAAAATTCAAAATGATCCTTTTTCAAAAGGGCCAAAAACGACGAATAGCTTGAGTTCGAAGGGATTTGTGCAAAAGGGCCTTATGGCAGGAACTAAAACGACCTTAGACCAGAAGGGCCATAATTCAAAAGAGCCCTACTTCAAAAGGGCCAAAAACGATAAATAGCCTGAGTTTGGGAAGATGAGCGCAAAAGGGCCTTGTGGCGGGGACTAAAACGGCCTTAGTACAGAAGGGCAAAAATACGAGAATTGAGTTTATTGCAAAAAGGCCTAAAACGAGCTTGAAACAAAAGGGCCAAAATTAAAAGTGACCTCACTTCCGAAAGATGAGTGCAAAACGGCCTTGCATCAGAAGGGCCAAATTTTAAAATGGCCTTACTTAAAAAGGGCCAAAACCACGAATAGCCTGATTTCGACAGAATTAGTGCAAAAGGGCCTTATGAAAGGAACTAAAACGACCCTAGTTCAGAAGGGCCCAAATTCAAAAGGGCCAAAAACCACGAATAGGGACTAAAACGACCTAAAAATTCAAAATGATTCTTTTTCAAAAGGGCCGAAAACGACGAATAGCTTGAGTTCGAAGGGATTTGTGCAGAAGGGCCCTATGGCAGGAACTAAAACGACCTTAGACCAGAAGGGCCATAATTCAAAAGAGCCTTACTTCAAAAGGGCCAAAAACGATAAATAGCCTGAGTTTGGGAAGATGAGCGCAAAAGGGCCTTGTGGAAGGGACTAGAACGGCCTTAGTACAGAAGGGCCAAAAACCGAGAATTGAGTTTAGTGCAAAAGGGCCTAAAACGAGCTTGAAACAAAAGGGCCAAAATTAAAAGTGACCTCACTCCCGAAAGATGAGTGCAAAACGGCCTTGCCTCAGAAGGGCCAAATTTTAAAAGGGCCTTACTTAAAAAGGGCCAAAATCCACGAATAGCCTGATTTCGACAGAATTAGTGCAAAAGGGCCTTATGAAAGGAACTAAAACGACCTTAGTTCAGAAGGGCCCAAAACCACGAATAGGGACTAAAACGACCAACAAACAAAAGGGCCAAAATTCAAAATGATCCTTTTTCAAAAGGGCCAAAAACGACGAATAGCTTGAGTTCGAAGGGATTTGTGCAAAAGGGCCTTATGGCAGGAACTAAAACGACCTTAGACCAGAAGGGCCATAATTCAAAAGAGCCCTACTTCAAAAGGGCCAAAAACGAAAAATAGCCTGAGTTTGGAAAGATGAGCGCAAAAGGGCCTTGTGGCAAGAACTAAAACGGCCTTAGTACAGAAGGGCCAAAAATCGAGAATTGAGGGGCCAAAAGGGCCTAAAACGAGCTTGAAACAAAAGGGCCAAAATTAAAAGTGACCCCACTTCAAAAGGGCCAAAAACCACGAATAGCTTAAAGTTTGAAAGGATTAGTACAAAAGGGCCTTATGCAGGAGCTAAAACGGCCTGAAGTAGAAGGGCCGAAATTCAAAATGGCCTTAGATCAGAAGGGCCTATATTCAAAAGGGTATTACTTTACAAGGGCCAAAAACCACGAATAGCTTGAATTCCGAAAGATGAGTGCAAAACGGCCTTGCATCAAAAGGGCCAAATTTTAAAAGGGCCGAAAACCACGAATAGCCTGATTTCGACAGAATTAGTGCAAAAGGGCCAAAATTCAAAATGATCCTTTTTCAAGAGGGCCAAAAACGACGAATAGCTTGAGTTCGAAGGGATTTGTGCAAAAGGGCCTTATGGCAGGAACTAAAACGACCTTAGACCAGAAGGGCCCAAATTCAAAAGGGTATTACTTTACAAGGGCCAAAAACCACAAATAGCTTGAATTCCGAAAGATGAGTGCAAAACCGCCTTGCATCAGAAGGGCCAAATTTTAAAATGGCCTTACTTAAAAAGGGCCAAAAACCACGAATAGCCTGATTTCGACAGAATTAGTGCAAAAGGGCCTTATGAAAGGAACTAAAACAACCCTAGTTCAGAAGGGCAAAATTCAAAAGGGCCAAAAACCACGAATAGGGACTAAAACGACCTACAAACAAAAGGGCCAAAATTCAAAATGATCCTTTTTCAAAAGGGCCAAAAACGACGAATAGCTTGAATTCCTAAAGATGAGTGCAAAACGGCCTTGCATCAGAAGGGCCAAATTTTAAAAGGGCCTTACTTAAAAAGGGCCGAAAACCACGAATAGCCTGACTTCGACAGAATTAGTGCAAAAGGGCCTTATTAAAGGAACTAAAACGACCTTAGACCAGAAGGGCCATAATTCAAAAGAGCCCTACTTCAAAAGGGCCAAAAACGAAAAATAGCCTGAGTTTGGAAAGATGAGCGCAAAGGGACCTTGTGGCAGGGACTAAAACGGCCTTAGTACAGAAGGGCCAAAAACCGAGAATTGAGTTTATTTCAAAAGGACCTTATGCAGGAGCTAAAACGGCCTAAAACGGAAGGGCCAAAATTCAAAATGGCCTTAGATCAGAAGGGCCAAAATTTAAAAGGGTATTTCTTTACAAGGGCCAAAAACCACAAATAGCTTGAATTCCGAAAGATGAGTGCAAAACGGCCTTGCATCAGAAGGGCCAAATTTTAAAAGGACCTTACTTAAAAAGGGCCAAAATCCACGAATAGCCTGATTTCGACAGAATTAGTGCAAAAGGGCCTTACGAAAGGAACTAAAACGACCTTAGTTCAGAAGGGCCCAAATTCAAAAGGGCCAAAAACCACGAATAGTGACTAAAACGACCTACAAACAAAAGGGCCAAAATTCAAAATGATCCATTTTCAAAAGGGCCAAAAGCCACGAATAGCTTGAACTCCGAAAGATGAGTGCAAAACGGCCTTGCATCAGAAGGGCCAAATTTTAAAAGGGCCTCACTTAAAAAGGGCCAAAATCCACGAATAGCCTGATTTCGACAGAATTAGTGCAAAAGGGCCTTACGAAAGGAACTAAAACGACCTTAGTTAAGAAGAGCCCAAATTCAAAAGGGCCAAAAACCACGAATAGGGACTAAAACGACCTACAAACAAAAGGGACAAAATTCAAAATGATCCATTTTCAAAAGGGCCAAAAACCACGAATAGCTTGAATTCCGAAAGATGAGTGCAAAATGGCCTTGCATCAGAAGGGTCAAATTTTAAAAGGGCCTTACTTAAAACGAGCCAAAAACCACGAATACCCTGATTTCGACAGAATGAAAGGAACTAAAACAGTTCAGAAGGGCCCAAATTCAAAAGGGCCAAAAACCACGAATAGGGACTAAAACGACCTACAAACAAAAGGGCCAAAATTCAAAATGATCCTTTTTCAAAAGGGCCAAAAACGACGAATAGCTTGAGTTCGAAGGGATTTGTGCAAAAGGGCCTTATGGCAGCAACTAAAATGACCTTAGACCAGAAGGGCCATAATTCAAAAGAGCCCTACTTCAAAAGGGCCAAAAACGATAAATAGCCTGAGTTTGGGAAGATGAGCGCAAAAGGGCCTTGTGGCAGGAACTAAAACGGCCTTAGTACAGAAAGGGCCAAAAATCGAGAATTGAGGGGCCAAAAGGGCCTAAAACGAGCTTGAAACAAAAGGGCCAAAATTAAAAGTGACCTCACTCCCGAAAGATGAGTGCAAAACGGCCTTGCATCAGAAGGGCCAAATTTTAAAATGGCCTTACTTCAAAAGAGCCAAAAACCACGAATAGCCTGATTTCGACAGAATTAGAGCCAAAAACCACGAATAGCCTGATTTCGACAGAATTAGTGCAAAAGGGCCTTATGAAAGGAACTAAAACGATCCTAGTTCAGAAGGGCCAAAAACCACGAATAGGGACTAAAACGACCTACAAACAAAAGGGCCAAAATTCAAAATGATCCTTTTTCAAAAGGGCCAAAAAACGACGAATAGCTTGAGGGGCCAAAAGGGCCTAAAACGAGCTTGAAACAAAAGGGCCAAAATTAAAAGTGACCTCACTCCCGAAAAATGAGTGCAAAACGGCCTTGCATCAGAAGGGCCAAATTTTAAAATGGCCTTACTTAAAAAGGGCCAATAACCACGAATAGCCTAATTTCGACAGAATTAGTGCAAAAGGGCCTTATGAAAGGAACTAAAACGACCTTAGTTCAGAAGGGCCCAAATTCAAAAGGGCCAAAAACCACGAATAGAGACTAAAACGACCTACAAACAAAAGGGCCAAAATTCAAAATGATCCATTTTCAAAAGGGCCATAAACCACGAATAGCTTGAATTCCGAAAGATGAGTGCAGAACGGCCTTGCATCAGAAGGGCCAAATTTTAAAAGGGCCTTACTTAAAACGAGCCAAAAACCACGAATAGTCTGATTTCGACAGAATTAGTGTAAAAGGGCCTTATGAAAGAAACTAAAACAGTTCAGAAGGGCCCAAATTCAAAAGGGCCAAAAACCACGAATAGGGACTAAAACGACCTACAAACAAAAGGGCCAAAATTCAAAATGATCCTTTTTCAAAAGGGCCAAAAACGACGAATAGCTTGAGTTCGAAGGGATTTGTGCAAAAGGGCCTTATGGCAGGAACTAAAACGACCTTAGACCAGAAGGGCCATAATTCAAAAGAGCCCTACTTCAAAAGGGCCAAAAACGATAAATAGCCTGAGTTTGGGAAGATGAGCACAAAAGGGTCTTGTGGCAGGAACTAAAACGGCCTTAGTACAGAAGGGCCAAAAATCGAGAATTGAAGGGCCAAAAGGGCCTAAAACGAGCTTGAAACAAAAGGACCAAAATTAAAAGTGACCTCACTCCTGAAAGATGAGTGCAAAACGGCCTTGCATCAGAAGGGCTAAATTTTAAAATGGCCTTACTTAAAAAGGGCCAAAAACCACGAATAGCCTGATTTCGACAGAATTAGTGCAAAAGGGCCTTATGAAAGGAACTAAAACGACCCTAGTTCAGAAGGGCCCAAATTCTAAAGGGCCAAAAACCTTGAATAGGGACTAAAACGACCTACAAACAAAAGGGCCAAAATTCAAAATGATCCTTTTTCAAAAGGGCCAAAAACGACGAATAGCTTGAGGGGCCAAAAGGGCCTAAAACGAGCTTGAAACAAAAGGGCCAAAATTAAAAGTGACCTCACTCCCGAAAGATGACCGCAAAACGGCCTTGCATCAGAAGGGCCAAATTTTAAAATGGCCTTACTTAAAAAGGGCCAAAAACCACGAATAGTGTGATTTCGACAGAATTAGTGCCAAAGGGCCTTATGAAAGGAACTAAAACGACCTTAGTTCAAAAGGGCCCAAATTCAAAAGGGCCAAAAACCACGAATAGAAACTAAAACGACCTACAAACAAAAGGGCCAAATTTCAAAATGATCCATTTTCAAAAGGGCCATAAACCACGAATAGCTTGAATTCCTAAAGATGAGTGCAAAATGGCCTTGCATCAGAAGGGCCAAATTTTAAAAGGGCCTTACTTAAAAAGGGCCGAAAACCACGAATAGCTTGATTTCGACAGAGTTAAAGCAACAGGGCCTAATGAAAGTAACTAAAACGACCTTAGACCAGAAGGGCCATAATTCAAAAGAGCCCTACTTCAAAAGGGCCAAAAACGAAAAATAGCCTGAGTTTGGAAAGATGAGCGCAAAAGGGCCTTGTGACAGGGACGAAAACGGCCTTAGTACAGAAGGGCCAAAAATCGAGAATTGTGGGGCCAAAATGGCCTAAAACGAGCTTGAAACAAAAGGGTCAAAAATAAAAGTGACCTCACTTCAAAAGGGCCAAAAACCACGAATAGCTTAAGTTTGAAAGGATTAGTACAAAAGGGCCTTATGCAGGAGCTAAAACGGCCTGAAATAGAAGGGCCGAAATTCAAAATGGCCTTAGATCAGAAGGGCCAAAATTCAAAAGGGTATTACTTTACAAGGGCCAAAAACCACGAATAGCTTGAATTCCGAAAGATGAGTGCAAAACGGCCTTGCATCAGAAGGGCCAAATTTTAAAAGGGCCAAAAACCACGAAAAGCCTGATTTCGACAGAATTAGTGCAAAAGGGCCAAAATTCAAAATGATCCTTTTTCAAAAGGGCCAAAAACGACGAATAGCTTGAGTTCGAAGGGATTTGTGCAAAAGGGCCTTATGGCAGGAACTAAAACGGCCTTAGACCAGAAGAGCCATAATTCAAAAGAGCCCTACTTCAAAAGGGCCAAAAACGATAAATAGGCTGAATTTGAAAAGATGAGCGCAAAAGGACCTTATGGCAGGGACTAAAACGGCCTTAGTACAGAAGGGCCAAAAACCGAGAATTGAGTTTATTTCAAAAGGACCTTATGCAGGAGCTAAAACGGCCTAAAACAGAAGGGCCAAAATTCAAAATGGCCTTAGATCAGAAGGGCCAAAATTTAAAAGGGTGTTACTTTACAAGGGCCGAAAACCACAAATAGCTTGAATTCCGAAAGATGAGTGCAAAACGGCCTTGCATCAGAAGGGCCAAATTTTAAAAGGGCCTTACTTAAAAAGGGCCAATATCCACGAATAGCCTGATTTCGACAGAATTAGTGCAAAAGGGCCTTATGAAAGGAACTAAAACGACCTTAGTTCAGAAGGGCCCAAATTCAAAAGGGCCAAAAACCACTAATAGAGACTAAAACGACCAACAAGCAAAAGGGCCAAAATTCAAAATGATCCTTTTTCAAAAGGGCCAAAAACGACGAATAGCTTGAGTTCGGAGGGATTTGTGCAAAAGGGCCTTATGGCAGGAACTAAAACGACCTTAGACCAGAAGGGCCATAATTCAAAAAGAGCCCTACTTCAAAAGGGCCTGAGTTTGGAAAGATGAGCGCAAAAGGGCCTTGTGGCGGGGACTAAAACGGCCTTAGTACAGAAGGGCCAGAAATCGAGAATTGAGGGGCCAAAAGGGCCTAAAACGAGCTTGAAACAAAAGGGCCAAAATTAAAAGTGACCTCCCTTCAAAAGGGCCAAAAACCACGAATAGCTTAAGTTTGAAAGGATTAGTACAAAAGGGCCTTATGCAGGAGCTAAAACGGCCTGAAATAGAAGGGCCGAAATTCAAAATGGCCTTAGTTCAGAAGGGCCCAAATTCAAAAGGACCAAAAACCACGAATAGAGACTAAAACGACCTACAAACAAAAGGGCCAAAATTCAAAATGATCCATTTTCAAAAGGGCCAAAAAAGACGAATAGCTTGAATTCCTAAAGATGAGTGCAAAACGGCCTTGCATCAGAAGGGCCAAATTTTAAAAGGGCCTTACTTAAAAAGGGCCAAAATCCACGAATAGCCTGATTTCGACAGAATTAGTGCAAAAGGGCCTTATGAAAGGAACTAAAACGACCTTAGTTCAGAAGGGCCCAAATTCAAAAGGGCCAAAAACCACGAATAGAGACTAAAACGACCAACAAACAAAAGGGCCAAAATTCAAAATGATCCTTTTTCAAAAGGGCCAAAAACGACGAATAGCTTGAGTTCGAAGGGATTTGTGCAAAAGGGCCTTATGGCAGGAACTAAAACGACCTTAGACCAGAAGGGCCATAATTCAAAAGAGCCCTACTTCAAAAGGGCCAAAAACGAAAAATAGCCTGAGTTTGGAAAGATGAGCGCAAAAGGGCCTTGTGGCGGGGACTAAAACGGCCTTAGTACAGAAGGGCCAAAAATCGAGAATTGAGGGGCCAAAAGGGCCTAAAACGAGCTTGAAACAAAAGGGCCAAAATTAAAAGTGACCTCACTTCAAAAGGGCCAAAAACCACGAATAGCTTAAGTTTGAAAGGATTAGTACAAAAGGGCCTTATGCAGGAGCTAAAACGGCCTGAAATAGAAGGGCCGAAATTCAAAATGGCCTTAGATCAGAAGGGCCAAAATTCAAAAGGGTATTACTTTACAAGGGCCAAAAACCACGAATAGCTTGAATTCCGAAAGATGAGTGCAAAACGGCCTTGCATCAGAAGGGCCAAATTTTAAAATGGCCTTACTAAAAAAGGGCCAAAACCACGAATAGCCTGATTTCGACAGAATTAGTGCAAAAGGGCCTTATGAAAGGAACTAAAACGACCCTAGTTCAGAAGGGCCCAAATTCAAAAGGGCCAAAAACCACGAATAGGGACTAAAACGACCTACAAACAAAAGGGCCAAAATTCAAAATGATACATTTTCAAAAGGGCCAAAAACCACGAATAGCTTGAATTCCGAAAGATGGGTGCAAAACGGCCTTGCATCAGAAGGGCCAAATTTTAAAAGGGCCTTACTTACAAAGGGCCAAAAACCACGAATAGCCTGATTTCGAAAGAATTAGTGGAAAAGGGCCTTATGAAAGGAACTAAAACGACCTTAGTTCAGAAGGGCCCAAAACCACGAATAGGGACTAAAACGACCTACAAACAAAAGGGCCAAAATTCAAAATGATCCTTTTTCAAAAGGGCCAAAAACGACGAATAGCTTGAGTTCGAAGGGATTTGTGCAAAAGGGCCTTATGGCAGGAACTAAAACGACCTTAGACCAGAAGGGAATTATGGCCCTTCTGGTCTAAGGTCGTTTTAGTTCCTGCCATAAGGCCCTTTTGCACAAATCCCTTCGAACTCAAGCTATTCGTCGTTTTTGGCCCTTTTGAAAAAGGATCATTTTGAATTTGATTTTGAATTGAAAATGAAAATGAATGAATGATCATTTTGAATGAAAAAGAGCCCTACTTCAAAAGGGCCAAAAACGATAAATAGCCTGAGTTTGGAAAGATGAGCGCAAAAGGGCCTTGTGGTAGTCCCTGCCAGAAGGGCCAAAAATCGAGAATTGAGGGGCCAAAAGGGCCTAAAACGACCTCACTTCAAAAGGGCCAAAAACCACGAATAGCTTAAGTTTGAAAGGATTAGTACAAAAGGGCCTTATGCAGGAGCTAAAACGGCCTGAAATAGAAGGGCCGAAATTCAAAATGGCCTTAGATCAGAAGGGCCAAAATTCAAAAGGGTATTACTTTACAAGGGCCAAAATCCACGAATAGCTTGAATTCCGAAAGATGAGTGCAAAACGGCCTTGCATCAAAAGGACCAAATTTTAAAAGGGCCGAAAACCACGAATATCCTGATTTCGACAGAATTAGTGCAAAAGGGCCAAAATTCAAAATGATCCTTTTTCAAAAGGGCCAAAAACGATGAATAGCTTGAGTTCGAAGGGATTTGTGCAAAAGGGCCTTATGGCAAGAACTAAAACGAGCTTAGACCAGAAGGGCCGTAATTCAAAAGAGCCCTACTTCAAAAGGGCCAAAAACGATAAATAGCCTGAGTTTGGAAAGATGAGCGCAAAAGGACCTTGTGGAAGGGACTAAAACGGCCTTAGTACAGAAGGGCCAAAAACCGAGAATTGAGTTTAGTGCAAAAGGGCCTAAAACGAGCTTGAAACAAAAGGGCCAAATTCAAGGTGACCTTATTTCAAAAGGGCCAAAAACCACGAATAGCTTGAGTTTGAAAGGATTAGTACAAAAAGGCCTTATGTAGGTGCAAAAACGGCCTAAAACAGAAGGGCCAAAATTCAAAATGGCCTTAGATCAGAAGGGCCAAAATTCAAAAGGGTATTACTTTACAAGGGCCAAAAACCAAGAATAGCCTGATTTCGACAGAATTAGTGCAAAAGGGCCTTATGAAAGGAACTAAAACGACCTTAGTTCAGAAGGGCCAAAATTCAAAATGGCCTTAGATCAGAAGGGCCAAAATTCAAAAGGGTATTACTTTTCAAGGGCCAAAAACCACGAATAGCCTGATTTCGACAGAATTAGTGCAAAAGGGCCTTATGAAAGGAAATAAAACGATCTTAGTTCAGAAGGGCCCAAATTCAAAAGGGCCAAAAACCACGAATAGGGACTAAAACGACCTACAAACAAAAGGGCCAAAATTCAAAATGATCCTTTTTCAAAAGGGCCAAAAACGACGAATAGCTTGAGTTCGAAGGGATTTGTGCAAAAGGGCCTTATGGCAGGAACTAAAACGACCTTAGACCAGAAGGGCCATAATTCAAAAGAGCCCTACTTCAAAAGGGCCAAAAACGACAAATAGCCTGAATTTGAAAAGATGAGTGCAAAAGGGCCTTGTGGCAGGGACTAAAACGGCCTTAGTACAGAAGGGCCAAAACCGAGAATTGAGTTTATTGCAAAAGGGCCTTAAGCAGGAGCTAAAACGGCGTAAAATAGAAGGGCCAAAATTCAAAATGGTCTTAGATCAGAATGGCCAAAATTCAGAAAGGTATTACTTTACAAGGGCCAAAAACCACAAATAGCTTGAATTCCGAAAGATGAGTGCAAAACGGCCTTGCATCAGAAGGGCCAAATTTTAAATGGCCTTACTTAAAAAGGGCCAAAAACCACGAATAGCCTAATTTCGACAGAATTAGTGCAAAAGGGCCTTATGAAAGGAACTAAAACGACCTTAGTTCAGAAGGGCCCAAATTCAAAAGGGCCAAAAACCACGAATTGGGACTAAAACGACCTACAAAAAAAGGGCAAAAATTCAAAATAATCCTTTTTCAAAAGGGCCAAAAACGATGAATAGCTTGAGTTCGAAGGGATTTGTGCAAAAGGGCCTTATGGCAGGAACTAAAACGACCTTAGACCAGAAGGGTCATAATTCAAAAGAGCCCTACTTCAAAAGGGCCAAAAACGATGAATAGCCTGAATTTGAAAAGATGAGCGCAAAAGGGCCTTGTGGCAGGGACTAAAACGGCCTTAGTACAGAAGCGCCAAAAACCGAGAATTGAGTTTAGTGCAAAAGGGCCTTATGCAGGAGCTTAAACGGTCTAAATAGAAGGGCCTAAATTCAAAATGGCCTTAGATCAGAAGGGCCAAAATTAAAAAAGGTATTACTTTACAAGGGCCAAAAACCAAAAATAGCTTGAATTCCGAAAGATGAGTGCAAAACGGCCTTGCATCAGAAGGGACAAATTCTCGGGTACTTATTCAAAAGGACGTATGTGATTTTGTAAACAAAGATTCAAACGTCGATTTATCCAATCTCATACCACTCACACGCAAACCATTACCACAGACAGGTAGGGGATGCCTTCGGCTACTTGTTGGTGGTGTTGGAATGCGTGGGAGTGCCATCAGATTGGACAAACCGAAGTTTGAATCTTTGTTTACAAAATCACATACGTCCTTTTGAATAAGTACCCGAGAATTTTAAAATGGCCTTACTTAAATAGGGCCAAAAACCACGAATAGCCTGATTTCGACAGAATTAGTGCAAAAGGGCCTTGTGAAAGGAACTAAAACGACCTTAGTTCAGAAGGGCCCAAATTCAAAAGGGCAAAAACCACGAATAGGGATTAAAACTACCTACAAACAAAAGGGCCAAAATTCAAAATGATCCTTTTTCAAAAGGGCCAAAAACGACGAATAGCTTGAGTTCGGAGGGATTTGTGCAAAAGGGCCTTATGGCAGGAACTAATACGACCTTAGACCAGAAGGGCCATAATTCAAAGGAGCCCTACTTCAAAAGGGCCAAAAACGATAAATAGCCTGAGTTTGGAAAGATGAGCGCAAAAGGGCCTTGTGGCAGGGACTAAAACGGCCTTAGTACAGAAGGGCCAAAAACCGAGAATTGAGTTTAGTGCAAAAGGGCCTAAAACGAGCTTGAAACAAAAGGGCCAAAATTCAAAGTGAAGGGCCAAAAACCACGAATAGCTTAAGTTTGAAAGGATTAGTACAAAAGGGCATTATGCAGGAGCTAAAACGGCCTAAAATAGAAGGGCCAAAATTCAAAATGGCCTTAGATCAGAAGGGCCAAAATTCAAAAGGGTATTACTTTACAAGGGCCAAAAACCACAAATAGCTTGAATTCCGAAAGATGAGCGCAAAACGGCCTTGCATCAGAAGGGCCAAATTTTAAAAGGGCATTACGTGAGGTCACTCCTGACAGAATCCAAGTTTCAAAGTGCTCGCTTTTTCTGGGCACACCACTCGATACGGAGGCCATTTTTGAACGATTCCTAAATATAAATAGATGACTAGAAAAACCGCATGCATAATATAATATGGAAATAAGGAGATGTATAAAACGAAAACTATATTCAAATTTGCCCTTGACTTCACCATAACTCCACACCACCCAAACCAAACAGCATGTTGAAGCATCAATGAAACCCCTCTTTTCCCCTTCCAATGTATGACACAAAACAAACGCAAACACCATCATGGCCACGAGCGTACGAACCAGCAGTTAATCGTGTCGTTATCGAGTGCAATTTCTGTTGCCAACGATGAAACTTACAACAGTGTTGGTGCGGATGCTCCGATAAAGTATAATGGCAATATCATCACCGAGCCGGCTCTAAACTTAAAAGCGCGTGCGTTGTTCGTCGATTAGTTTTCGTGTTCAACACGTTCCACATTGCAAGCTTTGAAAAGCTTTGCTCGTTGCGTTAGCGTTATTGATATTGCCGTAGCGAGGATTCTAACCCATCGAGCGAACGTAATTTATATTATAGCGAGGTAGCTGCTCAATGCTCGTAGTCCCGATTAAATGAAAAAAAAAATGGAAAACTGCCTAAACAATTTTCCTTGTCAGCTGCGAACGCATTAATCAATCTTGATGAAATTGAATAGCATGAAATTAGAAGAGTGGCTCTGCTGAATGCAACTTGTTGCGATAAAATCAGTTAAGTCTAAGTACATGAAAATCGTGTGAGTTTTTGAGGTTGAAAATGTGACCATACATACACAAAAACATACACACACACATACATACACACACAGACATCACCTCGATTCATAAAACTGAGTCGAATGGTATAAGAAACTTTACTATCAGATGTTCCAGTAAAAAGTTCGTTTTCAGAGTGAAATGATAGCCTTTCGGTACAACTTTGTTGTACGAGAAAGGCAAAAAGGGCCTTATGCAGGAGCTAAAACGGCCTAAAAAAGAAGGGCCAAAATTCAAAATAGCCTTAGATCAGAAGGGCCAAAATTCAAAAGGGTTAACTTTTTAAGGGTCAAAAACCAAAAATAGCTTTAATTCCAAAAGATGAGAGCAAAACGGCCTTGTATCAGAAGGGCCAAATTTTAAAAGGGCATTACTTAAAAAGGGCCAACAACCTTGAATAGCCTTATTTCGACGGAATTAGTGCAAAGAGGCCTTATGAAAGGAAAGAAGGGCTCAAATGCAAATAGGCCAAAAACCACGAATATTCAAAAACCACGAATAGGGACTAAAACGACCTACAAACAAAAGGGCAAAATACAAAATGATCCTACATCAAAAGGGCCAAAAACGACGAATAGCTTGAGTTCAAAGGGATTTGTGCAAAAGGGCCTTATGACAGGAACTAAAACGACCTTAGACCAGAAGGGCCATAATTCAAAAGAGCCCTACTTCAAAAGAGCCAAAAACGATAAATAGCCTGAGTTTGGAAAGATGAGCGCAAAAGGGCTTTGTGGCAGGGACTAAAACGACCTTAGTACAGAAGGGCCAAAAACCGAAATTTGAGTTTAGTGCAAAAGGGCCTAAAACGGGCTTGAAACAACAGGGCCAAAATTCAAAGTGACCTTACTTTAAAATGGCCAAAAACCATGAATAGCTTAAGTTTGAAAGGATTAGGCCTTAAGGACAAAAGGGCCTTATGCAGGAGCTAAAACGGCCTAAAATAGAAGGGCCAAAATTCAAAATGGCCTTAGATCAGAAGGGCAAAAATTCAAAAGGGTATTACTTTACAAGGGCCAAAAACCACAAATAGCTTGAATTCCGAAAGATGACTGCAAAACGGCCTTGCATCAGAGGGGCCAAATTTTAAAAGGCCATTACTTAAAAAGGGCCAAAAATCACGAAAAGCCTGATTTCGACAGAATTAGTGCAAAAGGGCCTTATGAAAGGTACTTAAACGACCTTAGTTCAGAAGGGCCCAAATTCCCAAATTAAAAGGGCATTACTTAAAAAGGGCAAAAATCACAAATATCCTTCGACAGAATTAGTGCAAAAGGGCCTTATGAAAGGAAAAAAAGGCCCAAATTCAAAAGGGCCAAAAACCACGAGTATTCAAAAACCACCAATAGGGACTAAAACGACCTACAAACAAAGGGTCAAAATTCAAAATGATCCTACATCAAAAGGACCAAAAATGACGAATAGCTTGAGTTCGAAGGGATTTGTGCAAAAGGGCCTTATGGCAGGAGCTAAAACGTCCTAAGACCAGAAGGGCCATAATTCAAAAGAGCCCACTTCAAAAGGGCCAAAAACGATAAATAGCCTGAGTTTGGAAAGATGAGCGCAAAAGGGCCTTGTGGCAGGGACTAAAACGGCCTTATATGTACTAGTCTACGACAGTTGACGAAAATTAATAAATAAATGAATAAATAAAGTACAGAAGGGTCGAAAACCGAGAATTGAGTGTAGTGCAAAAGGACCTAAAACGAGCTTGGAACAAAACGGCCAAAATTCAAAGTGACCTTACTTCAAAAGGACCAAAAACCACGAATAGCTTAAGTTTAAAAGGATTAGCTAAAATGGCCTAAAATAGCAGGGCCAAAATTCAAAAGGGTATTACTTTAAAAGGCCCAAAAAGGCAAATAGCTTGAATTCCGAAGATGAGTGCAAAACGGCCTTGCATCAGAAAAGCCAAATTTTAAAAGGGCATTGCTTAAAAAGGGCCAAAAACCACGAATAGCCTGATTTAGACAGAATTAGTGCAAAAGGGCCTTATGAAAGGAATTTAAACGACCTTAGTTCAGGAGGGCCCAAATTCAAAAGGGACAAAAACCACGAATATCAAAAAACCACGAATAGGGACTAAAACGACCTACAAACAAATAGGCTAAAATTCAGAATGATTCTACTTCAAAAGAGCCAAAAACGACGAAGGATTTGCTCCTAACGGCCTAAAATAGAAGGGCCAAACGGCCTTACATCAGAAGGGCCAAATTTTAAAAGGGCTTTGCGCAAAAAATGCCGAAACCACGAATAGCTGGAATTCCGATAGATGAGTGCAAAACGGCCTTGCATCAGAAGGGCCAAATTTTAAAAACGCATTACTTAGAAAGGGCCAAAAACCACGAATAGCCTGATTTCGACAGAATTAGTGCAAAAGGGCCTTATAGCAAGAACTAAAACGACCTTAGACCAGAAGGGCCATAATTCAAAAGAGCCCTACTACTAAATAGCCTGAGTTTGGAAAGATGAGCGCAAAAGGGCCTTGTGGCAGGGACTAAATCGGCCTTAGTACAGAAGGGCCAAAAACCGATAATTGAGTTTAGTGCAAAAAGGCCTAAAACGAGCTTGAAACAAAAGGGCCAAAATTCAAAGTGACCTTATTTCAAAAGAGCCAAAAACCACGAATAGCTTAAGTTTGGAAGGATTAGTACAAAAGGGCCTCATGCAGGAGCTAAAACGGCCTAAAATAGAAGGACCAAAATTCAAAATGGCTTTAAATCAGGAAGGCCATAATTCAAAACAAAAAACCCAACTTAATTCACCGAGTAGTGATACTGCCTTTCTCGCATTTAGCCAAGACACCAACCTTATATGGTGCTAATATGGGTCGATGTACCATTTTCTTTATAACTTTTAAGCGCAACGGTCGATCGTTATGAAAATCAATAGTGATCAACTAGAGTTTGTCGCCCGTCGAATGCAACTTGTTGCGAGGAAATCGGTCAAGAATTACTATACGAAAAGTTGGCTAATGTTTTTCGGTTTTCGTGTGCACACACACACACATACACACGGACAGACAGACATTTGTTCAGCTCAACGAGCTGAGTCGATTGGTATATAATACTATGGGTCTTCGAGGCTTCTATAAAAAGTTCGTTTTCGGAGTGAAATGATAGCCTTTCGGTACAACTTTGTTGTACGAGAAAGGCAAAACGGCTTTACATCAAAACGGCCTTACATCAGAAGGGCCAAATTTTAAAAGGGCCTTACTTAAAAAGGGCCAAAAACCACGAATAGCCTGATTTCGACAGAATTAGTGCAAAAATGCCTTATGAAAGGAACTAAAATGACCTTAGTTCAGAAGTGCCCAAATCCAAAAGAACCAAAAACCACGAATATTCAAAAACCACGAATAGGGACTCAAACGACCTACAAACAGAAGGGCCAAAATTCAAAATGATCCTACTTCAAAAGGGCCTAAAACGACGAAGGAGCTAAAACGGCATTACATCAGAAGGGCCAAATTTTAAAAGGGCCTTGCATAAGAAGGGCCAAAAACCACGAATTGCCTGATTTCAACAGAATTAGTGCAAAAGGGCCAAATTCTAAAAGAACCTTACTTGAATGGGCCAAAAACCACGAATAGTCCGATTTCAACCGAATTAGAGCAAAAGGGCCTTATGGAAGGAATTCAAACAACCTCAGTTCAGAAGGGCCCAAATTCAAAAGGGCCAAAAACCACGAATAGGGACTAAAACGACAAAAATGCCAAAAACGACGAATAGGTTGAGTTCGAAGGGATTTGTACAAAAGGGCCTTATGGCATGAACTAAAACGACCTTAGACCAGAAGGGCCATAATTCAAAAAAGGCCTACTTCAAAAGGGCCAAAAACGATAAATAGCCTGAGCTAGAACTGACAAAAGGGCCTTATGCAGCAGCTAAAACGGCCTAAAATAGAAGGGCCAAAATTCAAAATTGCCTTAGATCAGGATGGCCAAAATTCAAAAGGGTATTTCTTTACAAGGGCCAAAAACCACAAATAGCTTGAATTCCGATAGATGAGTGCAAAAACGGCCTTACATCAGAAGGGCCAAATTTTCAAAGGGCCTTACTTAAAAAGAGTCAGAAATCACGATTTCGACAGAATTAGTGCAAAAGGGCCTTATGAAAGAATTTTAAACGACCTTATTTCAGGAGGGCCCAAATTCAAAAGGGCCAAAAACCACGAATATTAAAAAACCACGAATAGGGACTAAAACGACCTACAAACAAATAGGCTAAAATTCAGAATGATTCTACTTCAAAAGAGCCAAAAACGACGAAGGAGCAAAAACGGCCTAAAATAGAAGGGCCAAACGGCCTTACATCAGAAGGGCCAAATTTTAAAAGGGCTTTGCGCAAAAAATGCCAAAACCACGAATAGCTTGAATTCCGATAGATGAGTGCAAAACGGCCTTACATCAGAAGGGCCAAATTTTCAAAGGGCCTTACTTAAAAAGAGTCAGAAATCACGATTTCGACAGAATTAGTGCAAAAGGGCCTTATGAAAGAAATTTAAACGACCTTATTTCAGGAGAGCCCAAATTCAAAAGGGCCAAAAACCACGAATAGGGACTAAAACGACCTACAAACAAATAGGCTAAAATTCAAAATGATTCTACTTCAAAAGAGCCAAAAACGGCCGAAAATAGAAGGGCCAAACGGCCGTACATCAGAAGGGTCAAATTTTAAAAGGGCTTTGCGCAAAAAATGCCAAAAACCACGAATAGCCTGATTTTGACAGAATTAGTGCAAAAGAGCCTTATGCATCAGAAGGGCCAAATTTTGAAAGGGCCTTACTTGAAAAGGGCCAAAAATGAATATCCTGAATTCGACAGAATTAGTGCAAAAGGGCCCAAATTCAAAAGGGCCAAAAACCACGAATAGGGACTAAAACGACCTACAAACAAAAGGGCCAAAATTCAGAATGATCATACTTCAAAAAGTCCAAAAACGACGAATAGCTTGAGTTCGAAGGGATTTGTGCAAAAGGGCCTTATGGCAGGAACTAAAACGACCTTAGACCAGAAGGGCCATAATTCAAAAGAGCCCTACTTTAAAAGGCCTAGCGGATAAATAGCCTGAGTTTGGAAAGATGAGCGCAAAAGGCCCTTGTGGCAGGGACTAAAACAGCCTTAGTACAGAAGGGCCAAAAACCGAGAATTGAGTTTAGTGCAAAAGGGCCTAAAACTAGCATGGAACAAATGGGCCAAAATTCAAAATGACCTTACTTCAAAAGGACCAAAAACCACGAATAGCTTAAGTTTGGAAGGATTAGTACAAAAGGGCCTTATGCAGGAGCTAAAACGGCCTAAAATAGAATAGAAAATTCAAAATGGCCTTAGATCAGGAGGGCCATAATTCAAAGGGGTATTACTTTACAAGGGCCAAAAACCACAAATAACTTGAATTTCGAAAGATGAGTGCAAAACGGCCTTACATCAAAAGGGCCAAATTTTAAAAGGGTCTTACTTAAAAAGGGCCAAAAACCACGAATAACTTGAGTTTGAAAGGATTAGTACAAAAGGGCCTTATGCGGGAGCTAAAATGGCCTAAAAAAGAAGGACCAAAATTCAAAATGGCCTTAGAACCGAAGGGCCAAAATTCAAAAGGGTATTACTTTACAAGGGCCAAAAACCACAAATAGCTTGAATTCCGAAAGTTGAGTGCAAAACGGCCTTGCATCAGAAGGGCCAAATTTTAAAAGGGCATTACTTAAAAAGGGCCAAAAATGACGAATAGCCTGATTTCGACAAAATTAGTGCAAAAGGGCCTTATGAAAGGAAAGAAGCGCCAAAATTCAAAAGGGCCAAAAACCACGAATAGGGACTGAAACGACCTAGAAACAAAGTAGCCAAAATTCAAAATGATCCTACTTCCAAAGGGCCAAAAACGACGAATAGCTTGAGTTCGAAGGGATTTGTGCAAAAGGGCCTTATGACGGGAACTAAAATGACCTTAGGCCAGAAGGGCCATAATTCAAAAGAGCCCTACTTCAAAAGGGCCAAAAACGATAAATAGCCTGAGTTTGGAAAGATGAGCGCAAAAGGCCCTTGTGGCAGGGACTAAAACAGCCTTAGTACAGAAGGGCCAAAAACCGAGAATTGAGTTTAGTGCAAAAGGGCCTAAAACGAGCATGGAACAAATGGGCCAAAATTCAAAATGACCTTACTTCAAAAGGACCAAAAACCACGAATAGCTTAAGTTTGGAAGGATTAGTACAAAAGGGCCTTATGCAGGAGCTAAAACGGCCTAAAATAGAATAGAAAATTCAAAATGGCCTTAGATCAGGAGGGCCATAATTCAAAGGGGTATTACTTTACAAGGGCCAAAAACCACAAATAACTTGAATTTCGAAAGATGAGTGCAAAACGGCCTTACATCAGAAGGGCCAAATTTTAAAAGGGTCTTACTTAAAAAGGGCCAAAAACCACGAATAACTTGAGTTTGAAAGGATTAGTACAGAAGGGCCTTATGCAGGAGCTAAAACGTCCTCAAATAGAAGGGCCAAACTACAAAATGGCCTTAGATCAGAAGGTCCAAAATTCAAAAGGGTATTACTTTACAAGGGCAAAAAACCACAAATAGCTTGAATTCCGAAAGATGAGCGCAAAACGGACTTGCATCACAAGGGCCAAGTTTAAAGAGGGCATTACTTAAAAATGGCCAAAAACCACAAAACCGCCTGATTTCGACAGAATTAGTGCAGAAGGGCCTTATGAAAGGAACTAAAACGACCTTAATTCAGAAGGGCCCAAATTCAAAAGGGCCAAAAACCACGAATAGGGACTAAAACGACCTACAAACAAAAGGGCCAAAATTCAAAATGATCCAACTTCAAAAAATGCCAAAAACGACGAATAGCTTGAGTTCGAAGGGATTTGTACAAAAGGGCCTTATGGCATGAACTAAAACGACCTTAGACCAGAAGGGCCATAATTCAAAAAAGCCCTTCTTCAAAAGGACCAAAACGATAAATAGCTTGAGAGAATTGGAATTAGTGCAAAAGGGCCTAAAACGAGCTTGAAACAAAAGGGCCAAAATTCAAAGTGACCCTACTTCAAAAGGGCCAAAAACGACGAATAGCTTAAGTTTAAAAGGATTAGTACAAAAGGGCCTTATGCAGGAGCTAAAACAGCTTAAAATATTAGGGCCAAAATTCAAAAGGCCTCAGATCAGAAGGGTCAAAATTCAAATAGGTATTACACACTTAATTTTATTTACCGGGCTCGGTTATCACATTACCGAATTCTCAACAGCTGAGCTCTCGGTACCCACCTCAGTAAAGTAGTTCAACTAATTACCGAGATCTCGGTTCAGAGCGCCCGGTGGCGAAATGTCAGTTATAACTGAGCACTCGGTAAAACACTACCGAGTGATCAGCTAAAAATAGTGCGGATTTCGGTAACAAATAATACCGAATAAATTGTAATTTAGGTTTCGGTTTTTCTTAGATAATAAAATAAGGCAGTAGAAGAACAATCACGGTTTTTTTGGCAAGGATTTTCGTTATCCATTGTTATATTATTCATCTTAAAGGCATATCTACTTATATATGAAAATAAATTAGTTAGTGTTCGTATCCGCATAACTTTAAAACGGCTGGATTGATTTCCTCCATTCTTTCAGAATCTTTGACGGGTCATTTGCCTGAAATTTTAACCAAGTTAAAACTGTAAGCCAACGGAATAAAATGTTTGAACCTACCTGAACTAAGTTAACTTTAACCATCTGTACCCTGCAGCTTTAAAATTAAATGCAGCAAATCACTCGCGCAACAACTCCTCTTGAGTAAATCGATAATCTGTACTTCTCCAACATGGCGTCGCTGAGCCGGCACCGCCGTTGATGGCATCAAATCGAGCTACTGAGAGCTCCGTACTTGTTTTACCGGGAGCTCAGTGAAGCGTATTGATTTTTACTGACTGATCGGTACATTTTTGACAAGTACAGGGAGTTTTTCGTTAAACAGAGTTGTTCGGTAATGTATAGTACCGAAGGTCTGTATATTATTATAAATAACTGAGACATCGTTGAAAATAATTACAGAAATAAGTAAATTCATTTCAAATAACTGAGCTCCCGGCTCAAATTTGCTTTTACCGTTTAAAATCAGTAAAAAATATTACCGAGCTGAAATTCTGAATCTAAGTGTGTACTTTACAAGGACCAGAAACCACAAATAGCTTGAATTCCGAAAGATGAGTGCAAAACGGCCTTCCATCAGAAGGGCCAAATTTTAAAAGGACCTTGCTTAAAAAGGGACAAAAACCACGAATAGCCTGATTTCGACAGAATTAGTGCAAAAGGGATTTACGAAAGGA
Source organism: Armigeres subalbatus (assembly GCF_024139115.2). Classification (NCBI taxonomy): domain Eukaryota; kingdom Metazoa; phylum Arthropoda; class Insecta; order Diptera; family Culicidae; genus Armigeres; species Armigeres subalbatus. The sequence goes on along the minus strand of NC_085141.1, from coordinate 203,762,362 downwards.
ACTAAAACGACTTTAGTTCAAAAGGGCCAAAAACCACGAATATTCAAAAACCACGAATAGGGACTAAAACGACCTTCAAACAAAGGGGCCATTATTGAAAAGAGCCCTACTTCAAAAGGGCCAAAAACGATAAATAGCCTGAGTTTGGAAAGATGAGCGCAAAAGGGCCTTGTGGCAGGGACTAAAACGGCCTTAGTACAGAAGGGCCAAAAACCGAGAATTGAGTTTAGTGCAAAAGGGCCTGCAACGAGCTTGAAACAAAAGGGCCAAAATTCAAGGGTACCTTATTTCAAAAGGGCCAAAAACCACGAATAGCTTAAGTTTGGAAGGATTAGTACAAAAGGGCCTTATGCAGGAGCTAAAACGGCCTAAAATAGAAGGGCCAAACTTCAAAATGGCCTTAGATCAGGAGGGCCATAATTCAAAGGGGTATTACTTTACAAGGGCCAAACCACAAATAGCTTGAATTCCGAAAGATGAGTGCAAAACGGACTTGCATCAGAAGGGCCAAATTTTAAAAGGGCATTACTTCAAAAGGGCAAAAAACCACGAATAGTCTGATTTCGACAGAATTGAACTAAAACGACCTTAGACCTGAAGAGCCATAATTCAAAAGAGCCCTACTTCAAAAGGACCAAAAACGATAAATAGCCTGAGTTTGGAAAGATGAGCGCAAAAGGACCTTGTGGCAGGGACTAAACGGCCTTAGTACAGAAGAGCCAAAAACCGAGAATTGAGTTTAGTGCAAAAGGGCCTAAAACGAGCTTGACACAAAAGAGCCAAAATTCAAAGTGACCTTACATCAAAAGGGCCATAAACCACGAATAGCTTAAGTTTGAAAGGATTTGGGAAAAAATTCAAAATGGCCTTAGGAGGGCCAAGATTCAAAAGGGTATTACTTTTGCGTTGCATACTGATAGCTGTCATGTTTAAAGGTCGGTCGACAGCTACGAACTTACTGGAATTTGTGAATTATTCTCTTGAAGCCATGGACAGAGGAAATCACGTTGAAGTTTTATATACGGATTTTAGTAAAGCGTTCGATAGAGTTGATATACCAATGCTTCTCTTTAAACTGCAAAAATGGGAATCCAGCCTGGACTCCTTAAATGGCTTGAAGCATATCTGACCAGTCGCAATCAAATAGTTAGGTTCAAAGGAAAGCAATCTGTAGCTATTCATTCCACATCGGGAGTCCTGCAAGGCTCTCATTTAGGTCCGCTATTGTTTATTTTGTTTGTAAACGACTTGTCCTTCATTCTAAAGCATCTAAAAGTATTGATTTACGCTGACGATATGAAACTTTTATTGAGATAAAAGACGCTGAAGACATGAACACATTCAAACACGAGATCCAGATATTTCATAACTGGTGTATAAAAAGTTTGTTACAGCTCAATATAAAGAAATGCAACTTAATTACTATAAGCAGAAAACGAAGTATTCCAAATATGACAATCACTTTAGGTAGCCAAAAGGTGACAAGATGTGATAGAGTTAGGGATCTTGGCATAATTATAGACTCTAAGCTTACGTTCATTGACCATTATAATACTATTATAAACAAAGCTAATAATATGTTAGGATTCATAAAAAGGTTTGGCTACAACTTCCACGATCCATACACTATAAAACCCAGATTAATCCACCTAGCGGTGATGGTGCCTTTCTCGACCTTCGTAAAATGTGTGTGCTTGAAAAAAGATGAGCTAGTGGCTAGGAGTAAAAAAGACAAATTTCTTTGTCCGTTCTATGAAAATCAGATTATTTATGGCAAAGATATTGTAGATCCAGTTGAAAACCGAAAATCATATTTTGTCCCATTTCCGGATGTCGCAACTGCATCGCGAGTGGTGCCCGACTATGGCACAGTTGCGCACTACTCGCGATGCAGTTGCAACATCCGGAAATGCGATTTCGCGGGACCTCGGTTCGGTTTTCAGCTTGATCTACAATATGCTAATAAGAATTTCGACATTTTGTTTCCTTTTCCAATCTTTTGACGTACATAACCCTGTTTTATTTCACCCAGTCATATATTTTAAGGATATCACTTTTGGATGTTAGTTGAACTGAAGCTCCGACTACACAAAAGAAAACGAAAATGTCATTCCCATCACGCGAGCGGAGGGCAATATTTGTTATGATATAAATCTCATGCCCGTCTTTCTGCCAAACTCCCGTATGAAGTGGGAGAGACAGAGATATCATCTCAGTTCGTCGAGCTGAATCGATTGGTATATAACTTTATGGGTCTCCAGGCCTTCTGTAAAAGTTTGGTTTTTGAGCGAACATACAGCCTTTTCGTATAAAAAGGCTAAAATGGTGTTTCAGCCATATCTTCCGATCCCATAATCCGATCTAGCCAATTTTCAATAGGAAACAATGGGACAGGATTCTGCGTCGAATGCAACTTGTTTCGTGTGAATCGGTTAAGGTTAGGTGTCCGAAAAATAGGTGACATTTTTTGTGATTTTTATGAAAAAAGGTATTTTGGTCATAACTTCCAATCCCACCCTAGCAGCACACTTGTTCCAAAAAAAGTTACTTCAACTTATATATGACCAGATTCAGTCACAATCAAGTTGCTGCAACCACTTTCGTTCGATTTGTGTTGCTCGGGCATAGTCCGACCTGTCCAATTTTTAATAGGAAACAATGGGAAAGGATTTTGCGTCGAATGCAATTTGTTGCGAGCAAATCGGTTGAGAATAAGTGCCTGAAAAATGAGTGACATTTCTTACGCAATATTTTCGTATGAATTTGTATTTTGGCCTTAACTCTCGATCCCATAGTCCGATCTGGCCAATTTCAAATAAGAAATAATGAGACAGGATTCTGCGTCGAATGCAACTTACGCGAGCAAATTGGTTGAGGATAAGTGTCCGAAAATGAGTGACATTTTTATGCGATTTTTTTGTATAAATTTGTATTTTGGCCATAACTTTCGATCCCATAGTCCGATCTGGCCAATTTCAAATAGGAAACAATGGGACAGGATTCTGCGTCGAATGCAACTTGTTGCGAGCAAATCGGTTGAGGATAAGTGCCCGAAAAATGAGTGACATTTTTTACACGATTTTTTCGTATGATTTTGTGTTTTGGCCATAACTTTTGATCCCATAGTCCGATCGGGCCAATTTCAAATAGGAAATAATGAGACAGGATTCTGCGTTGAATGCAACTTGTTGCGAGCAAATCGGTTGAGGATAAGTGCTTGAAAAATGAGTGACATTTTTTACACGATTTTTTCGTATGATTTTGTGTTTTGGCCATAACTTTTGATCCCATAGTCCGATCTGGCCAATTTCAAATAGGGAACAATGGGACAGGATTCTGCGTCGAATGCAACTTGTTGCGAGCAAATCGGTTGAGGATAAGTGCCCGAAAAATTAGTGACATTTTTACGCGATTTTTCAAATGAATTTGTATTTTGGCCATAACTTCCGATCCCATAGTCCGATCTCGCCAATTTCAAATAGGAAACAATGGGACAGGATTCTGCGTCGAATGCAACTTGTTGCGAGCAAATCAGTTGAGGATAAGTGCCCGAAAAATGAGTGACATTTTGTTGAGTAGTTTTGCACACACACACACACACATACACACACACACACACACACACACACACACAGACATCACCTCGATTCGTCGAACTGAGTCGATTGGTATATAACACTATGGGTCTCCGGGCCTTCTATAAAAAGTTTGTTTTTGGAGCGATCATATAGCCTTTACCGTATACTTAGTATACGAGAAAGGCAAAAACATTATATATTGCTTATGTCAGATCGATACTTGAATATTGCAGCATAGTTTGGTCACCTTACACAGTCACGCATGACACAAGAATTGAGTCGGTACAAAAGCAATTTTTATTATATGCACTACGCAAGTTGGGGTGGACTCAACTTCCACTCCCGTCTTATAAAGCACGATGCATGCTAATTAGTATACAAACATTGAAGGAACGACGGGAATATGCGATGCCATCTTTCATTAATGATGTTATCTCGAACAAGGTCGACTCAGAGGCAATATTATCTAAATTAAATTTTTATATCCCACAAAGACCTTTGCGAAATCGAACTTTATTTGCCTGTAGTAGTCATCGTACAAACTATGCGAAATTCGGACCCATAAATCAAATGATGGCTGCTTATAATAAACATTGGAATGCTATTGATTTCAATACATCTAAGACTAAATTGAAACAATACTTGCGTACTCAGTAAATGCTTGGTGTGTATAATTTTCATATCGGATAAAAGTGTTTAGTAATTTTAAGTAACGGAGAACTATATTATAAGACTAAATCTGTATCAAACGGTCTACAAACATGATTGACGACAATAAATAAATAAATAAATAAATAAATAAATAAATAAATAAATAAATAAATAAATAAATAAATAAATAAATATATTCTTTAACTTTCTTACCCCAACTGCTTATGGATTACTATTTGGGAATTAATAGCAACCCAATTGGAGGTCCAAAATGTTAAAGCATGAAAACTACCCTTGCCGGCCACGCCCATCTTCTCCGTTACTAGGGAAGGGAAGGAAATGATGATATGACATCTACTTAGTGAGAGGCCAGCGACTCACCGACGCCCTCATAGATGTCAAGGAGTTCGATGGTTGGTAGGGAATTTAGTTTAGGAATATCATCATAAGCAAATGATATGATAAGTTTTTTCAAACGTTGGGAGTGACCATGCTAAGAAATTTATGTCACTCCGTTTTCCTAAATGTTTAACTTCCTGGGATGGGACAAGGTATTAGACTTGCCCTGGCTAATAAGCCTAGGTTTAAGCGCCATTGCTCGCTCTCTGAAACGAGAAGAGAAGAATCATATATGGAAAACCCCTCCCCGCATGTGCTAATGTCAAATTCAGTTTTTTTTTAGTATTTATGTCAAGGAAATCTAAAATCGATGAAAACTTTCAAACCAAATTCAATTACGATCTAATCCAAATCCATCCAATTCCTTTTCAACACAACTCACAAATCTAAAAAATATCGAATCCAAACTGTTTTCATTATTGGTAAATTAAAGTAATAGTATCAAACTATGATTTTTTTCTTCCTTGTCATAAAATTCCAACAACCAGGACATCTTCAGTGCCTCGTACTAGACAGTGACTGAATCGAGTCAAGTACAATACAATCGAGTACAATCAAGTGGTGAAACTAAAGGGCACAGAGTTAACTCGTCTTATGACAAGTGAAAACATTCCACTAAAAAACTCGTAATAATATTTTCTAATATTTCCCTCATCGAAAGTAGCACATCATACATACACAAAGACAGATATTTGTTCAGCTTTCGAGCTGTGTCCATTTGAATATGAATCATGTTTCTACGAGTATTCTATTGATGAATATATGTGGGAATGCATTTACAACTTTCAGGTACGCGAATATAAGCAATTATTATATCGGAAAAACCTCACCAAATCTCCATTCCGTTTCGTCATTTTATCGACGTCCCTCTGGATGAGCACGATATTTCGATTTCTTGACTTCTTCTATTTCTTCTTAGCAGTCACCGCTACTATAGCTTCACCCACGTCATTGAACTGCTCGCTGGCTGTTCTCGACCTTGTACCTATACATTTTCCTCACAAAATGCAGTGTCCTCGTCTTTGTTCCGACGATTACCTGATTACCTAATTTGAAGCAAGGTATCCGACGAGCAGGAGGCGCTGCTGCTTTCATGCTTCCGTTATTCCTTCTTCATCGCTCCATCACACTAGTATTAGATCTCTTTGCACAAACCAGAATACACAGAAAGAAAACACTTTCACTTCCGATGTCGCTTAATTGCAAGTTGCTTAAAAATCCCAAGATTCAAAAGGGTATTACTTTACAAGAACAAAAACCACAAATAGCTTGAATTCCGAAAGATGAGTGCAAAACGGCCTTACATTACAAGGGCCAAATTTTAAAAGGGTCAAAAACCTCGAATAGCCTGATTTCGACAGAATTAGTGCAAAAGGGCCTTATGAAAGGAACTAAAACGACCTTAGTTCAGAAGGGCCCAAATTCAAAAGGGCCAAAAACCACGAATAGGGACTAAACCGACCTACAAACAAAAGGGCCAAAATTCAAAATGATCCTTCTTCAAAAATGCCAAAAACGACGAATAGCTTGAGTTCGAAGGGATTTGTGCAAAAGAGCCTTATGGCAGGAACTAAAACGACCTTAGACCAGAAGGGCCATAATTCGAAAGAGCCCTACTTCAAAAGGGCCAAAAACGATAAATAGCCTGAGTTTGGAAAGATGAGCGTAAAAGGGCCTTGTGGCAGGGACTAAAACGGCCTACAGAAGGGCCAAAAACCGAGAATTGAGTTTAGTGCAAAAGGGCCTAAAACGAGCTTGAATCAAAAACTCCAAAATTCAAAGTGACCTTACTTCAAAATGGCCAAAACCCACGAATAGCTTAAGTTTGAAAGGATTAGTACAAAAGGGCCTTATGCAGGAGCTAAAACAACCTAAAATAGAAGGGCACAAATTCAAAATGGCCTTAGATCAGAAGGGCCAAAATTCAAAAAGGTATTACTTTACAAGGGCCAAAAACCGCAAATAGCTTGAATTCCGAAAGATGAGTGTAAAACGGCCTTGCATCAGAAGGGCAAAATTTTGAAAGGGCATTACTTAAAAAGGGCCAAAAACCACGAATAGCCTGATTTCGACAGATTTAGTGCAAAAAGGCCTTATGAAAAGAAAGGGCCCAAACTCAAAAGGGCCAGGAACTAAAACTACCTCAGTTCAGGAAAGCCCAAATTCAAAAGGTTAAACCAAGGGCCTTGTGGCAGGGACTTAAACGGCCCTAGTACAGAAGGGCCAAAAACCGAGAATTGAGTTTAGTGCAAAAGGGCCTAAAACGAGCTTGAAACAAAAAGGCCAAAATTCAAAGTGACCGTACTTCAAAAGGGATAAAAACCGCGAATAGCTTATGTTCGAAAGGATTAGTACAAAAGGGCCTTATGCCTAGGATTAGTACAAGGGGCCTTAACCTAAAATAGAAGGGCCAATATTCAAAATCACCTTAGATCAGAAGGGCCAAAATTCAAAAGGGTATTATTTTACAAGGGCCAAAAACCACAAATAGCTTGAATTCTGAAAGATGAGTGTAAAACGGCCTTGCATCAGAAGGGCCAAATTTTAAAAGGGCATTACTTGAAAAGGGCCAAAAACCACGAGTAGCCTGATTACGACAGAATTAGGAAAGAAGGGCCCAAATTCAAAAGGGCCAAAAAGCACGAATAGGGACTAAAACGACCTACAAACAAAAGGGCCAAAATTTAAAATGACCCTACATCAAAATGGCCAAAAACGACGAATAGCTTGAGTTCGAAGGGATTTGTGCAAAAGGGCCTTATGGCAGGAACTAAAACGACCTTAGACCAGATGATGATGATGATACTACCATCTATTGTAGCAAGGCACCTGCCGATAGCACTGGCCATATCTGACAAACGATTTGATCATGATTATACTACTGTTTGTATTTCATCAGACTCCTGTATGAAGGGCCAAAAATGGGTGGGGTGGTTCCATAAGCAGAGACACTTATGCGAATCCACGGGAGGATTATAGAGAATCTCCTTCCAGAAGAAAGTTCGTACATACAATATTATAATCTAGCCCTCGTTTCCCAGATTGACCCAATAGATGGGGAGAAGAGCCCGCCCTTTATCCACGAGATGTTAACAATAGGAAGTTGGCGATTCCACTCTTCCTATCCAAATCGCTTCAATCGGGTGCCCTGATGGTTGTTTTGTTTTTTTTGGTTTATGGTATATAATCATATAGTTTCAATATAATTTGCTAAATATATATAATGGAATTCTCTCACCAAGTTTTCATTCGTATGTCCTGGATGATGGGGGATCTTACTTCAGCACTAGCTAGAAAAGTGAAGTGCGGCAGACTGGGTTCGAACCATGGACGTCGGGGTCGGAAGGCCGGTATGTAGACCACACGCCCTTCGAGGCTTCTAAAACGACCTTAGACCAGAAGGGCCATAAATCAAAAGAGCCCTACTTCAAAAGGGCCAAAAACGATAAATAGCCTGAGTTTGGAAAGATGAGTGCAAAAGAGCCTTGTGGCAGGGACTAAAACGGCCTTAGTACAGGCCTTATGGCAGGAACTAAAACGACCTTAGACCAGAAGGGCCATAATTCAAAAGAGCACTACTTCAAAAGGGGCCAAAAACGATAAATAGCCTGAGTTTGGAAAGATGAGTGCAAAAGAGCCTTGTGGCAGGGACTAAAACGGCCTTAGTACAGAAGGGCCAAAAACCGAGAACTGAGTTCAGTGCAATAGGGCCTAAAACGAGCTTGAAACAAAAGGGCCAAAATTCAAAGTGAACTTACATCAAAAGGGCAAAAAACCACGAATAGCTTAAGTTTGAAAGGATTTGGGCCAACATTCAGAATGGCCTTAGATCAGGAGGGCCAAAATTAAAAGGGTATTACTTTACAAGGGCCAAAAGCCACAAATAGCTTGAATTCCGAAAGATGAGTGCAAAACGGCCTTACATCAGAAGGGCCAAATTTTAAAAGGGCCAAAAACCACGAATAGCCTGATTTCGACAGAATTAGTGCAAAAGGGCCTTATGAAAGAAACGACCTAGGTTCAGAAAAGCCCAAATTCAAAAGGCCAAAAACCACGAATAGGGACTTAAATGACCTACAAACAAAAGAGCCAAAATTCAATATGATCCCACTTCAAAAATGCCAAAAACGACGATAGCTTGAGTTCGAAGGGATTTGTGCAAAAGAACCTTATGGCATGAACTAAAACGACCTTAGACCAGAAGGGCCATAATTCAAAAGAGCTCTACTTAAAAAAAGCCAAAAACGATAAATAACCTGAGCTAAAACTGACAAAAGGGCCTTATGCAGGAGCTAAAACGACCTAAAATAGAAGGGCCAAAATTCAAAACGGCCTCAGATCAGGAGGGCCAAATTTCAAAAGGGTATTACTTTACAAGGGCCAAAAACCACAAATAGCTTGAATTCGGCTTTCATCAGAAGGGCCAAATTTTAAAAGGGGGGCTAAAAACCATGAATAGCCTGATTTCGACAGAATGAGTGCAAAAGGGCATTCTGAAAGGAACTGAAACGACCTTAGTTAAGGAAGGCCCAAATTCAAAAAGGCCATGAACCACGAATATTCAAGAACCACGAATAGGGACTAAAACGACCTACAAACAAATAGGCTAAAATTCAATATGATTCTAATCCAAAAGAACCAAAAACGACGAAGGAGCTAAAACGGCCTAAAATAGAAGGGCCTAACCGGCCTTACATAAGAAGGGCCAAATTTTAAAAGGGCCTTGCTTAAACAATACCAAAAACCACGAATAGCTTGATTTCGACACAATTAGTGCAAAAGAGCCTTATGCATCAGAAGGGCCAAATTGTAAAAGGGCCTTACTTAAAAAGGGCCAAAAACGAATAGCCTGATTTCGACAGAATTAGTGCCAAAGGGTCCACATTCAAAAGGGCCAAAAACCACGAATAGGGACTAAAACGACCTACAAACAAAAGGGCCGAAATTCAAAATGATTCTACTTCAAAAGGGCCAAAAACCACGAATAGCTTAAGTTTGAAAGGATTAGTCCAAAGGGCCTTATGCAGGAACTAAAACAGCCTAAAATAGAAGGGCCGAAATTCAAAATAGCCTCAGATCAGAAGGGCCAAAATTCAAAAGGGTATTACTTTACAAGGGCCAAAAACCACAAATAGCTTGAATTCCGAAAGATGAGTGCAAAACGGACTTGCCACTTGTCGGACAAACCACGAATAGGGACTAAAACGACCTACAAACAAAAGGAACTAAAACAGCCTAAAATAGAAGGGCCGAAATTCAAAATAGCCTCAGATCAGAAGGGCCAAAATTCAAAAGGGTATTACTTTACAAGGGCCAAAAACCACAAATAGCTTGAATTCCGAAAGATGAGTGCAAAACGGACTTGCCACTTGTAGGACAAACCACGAATAGGGACTAAAACGACCTACAAACAAAAGGGCCAAAATTCAAAATGACCCTACATCAAAAGGGCCAAAAACGACGAATAGCTTGAGTTCGAAGGGATTTGTGCAAAAGGGCCTTATGGCAGGAACTAAAACGATCTTAGACCAAAAGGGCCATAGTTCAAAGGAGCCCTAATTCAAAAGGGCCAAAAACGATAAAAAGTCTGAGTTTGGAAAGATGAGTGCAAAAGGGCCTTGTGGCAGGGACTAAAACGGCCTTAGTACAGAAGGGCCAAAAACTGAGAATTGAGCTTAGTACAAAAGGGGGCTAAAACGAGCTTGAAACAAAAGGACCAAAATTCAAAGTGACCTTACTTCAAAAGGGCCAAAAACAACGAATAGCTTAAGTTTGAAAGATTAGTACTAAAGGGCCTTATGCAGGAGGGCCAAAAACCACAAATAAATTGAATTCCGAAAGAGGCTTTGCACCAGAAGGGCCAAATTTTAAAAGGGTCTTACTTAAAAAGGGCCAAAAACCACGTATAGCCTGATTTTGAAAGAATTAGTGCAAAAGGGCCTTATGAAAGGAACTAAAACAAACTTAGTTCAGAAGGGCCCAAATTCAAAAGGGTCAAAAACCACGAATATCCAAAAACCACGACCTACAAACAAAAGGGCCAAAATTCAAAATGATCTTACTTCAAAAGGGCCAAAAGCAACGAGTAGCTTGAGTTCGAAAGGATTTGTGCAAAAGGGCCTAATGCCAAGAAATAAAACTACCTTAAACCAGAAGGGCCATAATTCAAAAGAGCTCTACTTCAAAAGGGCCAAAAACGATAAATAGCCTGAGTTTGGAAAGATGAGCGCAAAAGGGCCTTGTGGCAGGGACTAAAACGGCCTTAGTACAGAAGGGCCAAAAACCGAGAATTGTGTTTAGTGGAGAAGGTCCTAAAACGAGCTTGAAACAAAAGGGCCTAAATTCAAAGTGACCTTACTTTAAAAGGCCAAAAACCACGAATAGCTTAAGTTTGAATGGATTAGTGCAAAACGGCCTTATGCCAGGAGCTAAAACGGCCTAAAATAGAAGGGCCAAAATTCAAAATGGCCTTAGATCAGAAGGGCCAAAATTCAAAAGGGACTTACTTAAAAAGGGCCATAAACCACGAATAGCTTGAATCCGAAAGAATGAATGCATAACGGTCTTATGGCAAGAAGTAAAACGGTCTTACATCAGAAGGGCCAAATTTAAAAAGAGCATTACTTTTGAAAGTGTCAAAAACCACGAATAACCTTATTTCGACAGAATTAGTGCAAAAGGGCCTAATGGCAGGAACTAAAACGACCTTAGTTCAGAATGGCCCAAATTCAAAAGGGCCAAAATCCACGAATAGGGACTTAAACGACCTACAATCAAAAGGGCCAAAATTCAGAATGATCCTATTTCAAAACGGCCAAAAACCACGAATAGCTTTTTCCGTAACATCACACCCACTGGCTGGCAGTGATGTTATGGAGAAAAGCTGACTGCATTACAATCAGATTTAGTCCGGCGGTTAGAAGGTGCTAGCTCTACTTCAGCTCGAATGATCCATTCCAGACTACCTGGTATTTCATGACCAGTCCGAGGTCACTTTTGCTCATAATAAGCTCCGCTTGTTCATGCCACCATTATCAATTTGGATAATAAACCCATGAAAAAACATCCGAATTTTTCAATCCGGCGCGTATTTAATTTTTTGACGTAGAACTACGTCTGTCTTTTCTACATTCATTTTCAATTCCCTCCCACCCCATCGTAACTTGTTTTGTATGGGAGGGGTTCTAAAGTTGGTATGGGCCGTAACGCTCGGACAGACACCCTCCCACCCCTTAAAGCGTTATGTAATTTGTGAATGAGCCCGTACACTTACCGATTGCACAATATCGAAAAACGTCACGAAAATATGATAGACTTTGATCGTTAATGTCTCAGCCGTTTCTCGACGGATTTTCAATTTTCTTGGACCATTCGATCAAGGAAGAGTCAACGCTTCATACCCAATGTACACGGAAGTAATTTTTTACGCGGTTTTCCACACGAATTGCTTTTTATGTGTAAAAACTGTCTCCACTGACTGAATATGTATGTGTATGATAATATTTACTATTGATAACTATTGATTCAGCAATCGTTTTCGATGCATCAGTCAATCTGGCCAGTGCATCGCAAGCCTCTTCTTCCATATCACTACATTCCAACTGGAACTTAGCCTGCCTAGTAATATATTGTCATTTCTTTAGTTATTAATTGAAAGTTATCTAAGCACACCATTGCATTAGTATGTATCTTGTGTGCCAAGAACAATGGATACACTATGCCCAGGGTATCGAGAATGATTAGCACCCGAAAACATCCTAGATCGGATAGCAGTTCGTTTCTGCTAACTTACACGCGCGTTTTCTCTCGAAAGCTTGGGGGCGTTTGACGGCAGCTTCTCGCTTACGTTTATTGATGCCGTTTATTGTAGCGGGGATCGGATTCTTCTTCGCTGCTACAGTGGATGCGTTCTGGGAAACTTTCTTCGGCTCGTTTTTGCTGATTCCTTGGTGCTTGATGTAGTAAACGCAAAGTCCGACGCAACTTACGTGATGGCATAATAATTATTATCAATAAACTGTCAAACTTCTTTGTCGCGTCTACTCTATTTTACGTACTAATTATACGTCTACTAATTTTATTTGCTAATTATCTAATACATGCATTTATCTCTTAGAGACTAGGTGTTCCGTGTTTTCTTAACATTATCATCCTTATTTGCTATGTTACGTTTTTAGTTATTATTAATGCATTTGAATTTCCTCTGGTTCAATTGAACCGTGTAGGAGTTACAATGTTTTCAACTTAAACTAAACTTAACCTAATTTATACTAAGGGTACAAGGAGCTAATCGTTGCAATAGATGATTGCAACGATTTTTGTTTAAAATTGGAAATTATTTTGTTGGACATTTGTTGCAATGTCTCAATATTAGAAATTCTATGAAGTTCATTGGTATTGTATCACGGAGGCAACTTCAGAATCATTTTCAAAATTTTATTTTGAATCCTCTGAAGTGCCTTCTTTCTGGTATTGCAGCAACTAGTCCATATTGGCACAGCATACAACATGGCAGGTCTAAAAATTTGTTTGTAAATTAAAAGTTTGTTCTTTAGACAAAGTTTTGATTTTCTGTTTAGAAGTGGATATAGACACTTATTATATTTGTTACATTTGGCTTGAAGGCCTTCAATGTGATTTTTAAAAGTTAGTTTTTGGTCCAGCAGAAGTCCTAAGTATTTGGCTTCGCTAGACCAATTAATTGGAACTCCATTCATAGTGACAATATGTCTGCTGACACGAAGGCTTCGCCCTTTGGCTGAGAGACCTGTGTCATCTGCAAACAAAGATTTTTGACACCCTGGTGGTAAATCCGGTAAGTCAGAAGTAACAATGTTATACAATATGGGCCCCAGTATGCTGCCTTGGGGGACACTAGCCCTAACAGGTAATCTATCATATTTAGAATTCTGATAGTTTACCTGCAGTGAGCGATCTGATAAATAATTTTGGATCAGTTTAATAATGTACAGAGGAAAATTAAAATTCATAAATTTTACAATCAAACCTTCATGCCAAACACTGTCAAATGATTTCTCTATATCAAGAAGAGCAACTCCGGTTGTATTCTGAGAAATCTGATGCCTTCAAAGCTTTCCGTAAACACCGAAGGCCTGAGCTTTTCGAAGAGTACTTGAAGCTTGAAAGAAAGCTCAAAAATCTACTAAAGGCTAAGAAACGTAGCTACTGGCGACGTTTTGTCGAGGGACTATCGCGAGAAACCTCAATGACAACTCTTTGGAAAACGGCCCGCAACATGCGGAACCGCATTTCCACCAATGAGAGTGAAGAATACTCCAATCGATGGATATTCAACTTCGCAAAAAAGGTCTGTCCAGATTCCGTACCAGCAGAACCGCTATTTCGAGATTCAATCACCGATCCCGGTTCGTTGGGTAGACCATTCTCAATGCTGGAACTTTCTATGTCTCTTCTTTCATCGAACAACTCTGCTCCGGGATGCGATAACATCAAATTCAATCTTCTTAAAAACCTCCCAGATATCGCAAAAAGACGATTACTTGACCTGTACAACTGTTTCATGGAGTACAACATCGTACCACCAGAATGGCGGCAGGTCAAAGTAATAGCTATTCAAAAGCCTGGGAAACCAGCGTCTGATCACAATTCTTACCGACCGATTGTCATACTATCATGCATGAGAAAGTTATTGGAGAAAATGATCCTTTTTAGAATCGACCATTGGGTTGAACAAAATGCATTACTCTCAAATACTCAGTTTGGTTTTCGCAAAGGTAAAGGAACAAACGATTGTCTAGCGTTGCTCTCTTCAGATATACAACTGGCCTTTGCGCACAAGGAGCAACTGGCTTCAGTTTTCTTGGACATTAAGGGCGCTTTTGATTCAGTTTCCATAGAAGTACTGTCAGATAATCTGCACAGTAGTGCATTACCCGTTATTTTAAATAATTTCTTGTACAATTTGTTGTCAGTTAAGCATATGAACTTTAATCTCGGCACTCTGACAACTTCCAGAAATAGCTACATGGGTCTTCCCCAAGGTTCATGTTTAAGCCCCTTGCTTTATAATTTCTACGTTAAAGATATTGATAATTGTTTGGAAGGACAATGCACGCTCAGACAACTTGCAGGCGATGCCGTGTTCTCTCTAAGAGGTCCGTGTGCAGCTGTCTTGCAAGGACCATTGCAAAGTACCCTAGATAATCTGACTGTTTGGGCCAGACATTTAGGGATCGAGTTTTCACCGCAAAAAACTCAGTTGGTTGTGTTTACTAAGAAGCGGTATCCTGCTCAACTGAAACTCAAGCTGTTGAATGATGACATCAACCAATCTTTATCTTCTAAATACCTTGGGGTCGTGTTTGATTCCAAATGTACCTGGAAACTCCACATTGAGTATTTGATACAAAATGCCGGAAAAGGATCCATTTTCTACGTTCTATCTCCGGAACATGGTGGGGTGCTCACCCGGAAGATCTCATCAAACTATATAGAACTACTATTCTCTCTGTTTTAGAGTACGGCTCTTTCTGCTTCCTCTCAGCAGCTGATCAATATCATTTTATTATACGGTTAGTAAGAGGGGGGTAGAAGCCAGCGTACTCGTGGTGACTCGAGGTTAGTTTACAATGTTTAAGGATGGACGGGGCTTAGGATTTGGGATCAGGAAATTTCAGCTTCTCATCCGGGCATTTGGCGTCAGTGACGATGTGGCGTGTCGTCGTGCTCGAGGAATGGTTCGACTGGGAGCATCTTCCGGATGGCAAGAGCTATGGAGCTCTACGGAACAAAAAGGCAGAGACAGAACAAAAAAAACTTTAAAGAAAGAAAAAAAAAACAAAATGTTAGATTTTGATGTCAGAAGCACAAAGAAAACTATAAATGGCCTGCATATAGACAACATCACGATCTCCCAAAACACCGCGAACTTCCCTGAAGGGTTGTTTACCTCGGGCCACAAGGGTATCCAATAATTGCTCTCTGGAGGCGTCATTTTCCGAGCAGGACCAAACTACGTGATCGATGTCATCATAACCGGCTCCGCACCTACATAAGTTGCTATCGACAAGGTTTATTCTGTACAGATGTGCGTTTAGTGAATAGTGATTGGACATAAGTCTCGACATCACGCGAATGAAGCCTCGACTTAAGTCCTCACCTCTGAACCACGCTCGCCCAGAAACTTTTGGAACTATGGAAAATAGCCACCGTCCGAGTTCATTGTGTGTCCAATTCTTTTGCCAACTTTGAAGAGTACTCTGACGGACTAATGGGAAAAACTCGTTGCTCGAGAATTGTCTATCATAAACCTCACCTTCCTGTGCGCCCACCTTTGCCAGCGAGTCTGCCTTCTCATTGCCGTAGATTGAGCAGTGAGATGGGACCCAAACAAAGGTAATCTTGAATGATCTTTCGACCAAAACACGCATCTGCTCTCTTATGTTTGAAAGAAAGTAAGATGCGTGCTTAACAGGTTTTATCGACCGGAGTGCCTCGATAGAACTAAGACTATCCGAGAAGATGAAATGATGGTCTACGGGCTGATTGGAAATTATCCCCAAAGCGAAGTTAATTGCTGCCAGCTCAGCAACATAAACCGAACACGGTTCCTGAAGTTTTCGGAAGGTGGTTGAATTTACATTGAAGACACCGAAGCCAGTGGATCCGTTGATGCGAGAACCATCAGTGAAATATCTGTTGTTGCAATTGACATGTTCATATTTTTCAGAAAAAAGTGAGGGAATAGATATTTGTCGAAGATGATCTGGTATTCCTTGAATAGCATGTTTCATGGACAGATCGTATACAATTGAGGAACTGTCGTTGGTGAAGTGAACTCGAGGGGGATTATAACACGGAAGACAAAGATCTGATGATATGTAGTTGAGATAAACTCTCAGGAATCTTGAACGACAAGTTAGTTCAAGCATATTATCGAAGTTGTGTAAGACAAGTGTGTTACTTGTTCCACATTTGATGAGTATTCTAAGTGAGAGCTCCCAGTAACGGTGCTTTAAAGGAGTGACTCCAGCAAGCACCTCCAGGCTCATGTTATGCGTTGAATGCATGCAGCCAAGGGCAATACGCAAACAACGATACTGAATTCGTTCCAATTTGATCAGGTGGCAATCAGCTGCTGAGAGGAAGCAGAAGGAGCCATACTCTAAAACAGAGAGAATAGTCGTTCTATAGAGTTTGATGAGGTCTTCCGGGTGAGCACCCCACCATGTTCCGGAGATAGAACGTAGAAAATTGATCCTTTTCCGGCATTTTGTATCAAATACTCAATGTGGAGTTTCCAGGTACATTTGGAATCAAACACGACCCCAAGGTATTTAGAAGATAAAGATTGGTTGATGTCATCATTCAACAGTTTTAGTTTCAGTTGAGCTGGGTACCGCTTCCTAGTAAACACAACCAACTGAGTTTTTGCGGTGAAAACTCGATCCCTAGATGTCTGGCCCAAACAGTCAGATTACCTAGGATACTTTGTTATTGTCGTTGCAAGACAGCGGCACATGCTCTTCTTAAAGTGAACACGGCATCCTCTGGAAGTTGTATTGGCGTGCATTTTCCATCCAAACAATTGTCAATATCTTTAACATAGAAATTATAAAGCAGGACTTAAACATGATCCTTGGGGAAGGCCCATGTAGCTATTTCTGGAAGTTGTCAGAGTGCCGAGTGTAAAGTTCATTTGTTTTTCTGACAACAAATTATACAAGAAATTGTTCAAAATAACGGGTAATCCACTACTGTGCAGATTGTCTGACAGTACTTCTATGGAAACTGAATCAAAAGCGCCCTTAATATCCAAGAATACTGAAGCCAATTGCTCCTTGTGCGCAAAGGCCAGTTGTATATCTGAAGAAAGCAACGCTAGACAATCGTTTGTTCCTTTCCCTTTCGAAATCCAAACTGAGTATTTGAAAGCAATGCATTTTCTTCGACCCAATGGTCGACTCTTGAAAGGATCATTTTCTCCAATAATTTTCTCATGCATGATAGCATGGCAATCGGTCGGTATGAATTGTGATTAGACGCTGGTTTGCCAGGCTTTTGAATAGCTATTACTTTGACCTGTCGCCATTCAGGTGGCACAATGTTGTACTCCATGAAGCAGTTGTACAGGTCAAGTAATCGTCTTTGCGATATCTGGGAGGTTTTTAAGAAGATTGAATTTGATGTTATCGCATCCCGGAGCAGAGTTATTCGATGAAAGAAGAGACATAGAAAGTTCCAGCATTGAGAATGGCCCACCCAAAGAACCGGGATCAGTGACTGATTCTCGAAATAGCGGTTCTGCTGGTACGGAATCTGGGCAGACCTTTTTTGCGAAGTTGAATATCCATCGATTGGAGTATTCTTCACTCTCATTGGTGGAAATGCGGTTCCGCATGTTGCGAGCCGTTTTCCAAAGTGTTGTCATTGAGGTTTCTCGTGATAGTCCCTCGACAAAACGTCGCCAGTAGCTACGTTTTTTGCCTTGAGAAGATTTTTGAGTTTTCTTTCGAGCCTCAAATACTCTTCAAAAGCTCTGACCTTCCGTGTTTACGGAAGGCCTTGAAGGCATCAGATTTCTCAGAATACAACTTAGTACATTCATCATCCCATCCAGGAGTGGCTGGTCTTCTGATGACAGATGTACTTGGAACGCGTCGTTTCTGAGCTTCTAGTGCGCTTTTTTAATCAACTCAATAAGGAATCGATATTCATCCAAAGGTGGAAGAGTATCAGTTGAGTCAATACCAATTTTACCGCCGATGCAATTTTTGCCAGTCAATGTTCTTCGTGAGATCGAAAGGAACATTAACTGGCTCAGATTGTTGATAGCCACTCTTAATTGTGGTGACTATCGGCATATGGTCACTACCATGGGGATCTTGAATTACCTTCCACGTGCAATCTAATGATAGTGAATTTGAACATAAAGACAGATCAATACGGCTTTGTTGACCATTTGGTCCTATTCGAGTTACTTCACCAGTGTTCAAAATATTCAAATTGAAATCGTCACACAAATCATAGAAAATAGGCGCTCTATAATCGTCATACGTTTCGCCCCATCCAATACCATGTGCGTTCATATCACCCAATATCAATACTGGAGATGATAGAAGGGAGACTGCGCTCCAAAAATGTCGACGATTAATAGAGGCATTTGGAGGAATGTACACTGAAGCTATGCAAAGGTCTTTATTCTTCACATTTACTTGGCATGCGACGATTTCTAAGCCGGGAACAGTCGGAATGGGAATTCTGTAGAAGGAGTAGCATTTTTTGATCCCCAAAAGAACGCCACCATAATGATCATCCCGATCTTGGCGAATAATATTAAAATCGTGGAAGTTGATTTCATCTTCAGAAGAAAGCCATGTTTCACAGAGTGCAAATATATCGCAATCGGAATTGCGAATCAAAAACTTGAACACGTCTAATTTATTTTTCAGACTATGACAGTTCCACTGCAGCACAGTGATTGTATCTTGGGTATTGGCCGTATTATCCATCGAAAGATACAATTCCTGCAAGAAGGGGCCATGAAACAGTCAATTACTTCAGATAACTTTCCACTGTTGGTATAAAAAGGTCAATGATAGGCCTCAATGAATTCGGAATATTGAATAAATTCAAAAAACGGTCCACAAGGTCCTTAAAGGAGATCAATCCTCGCTTGGACGGAATACTTTTACTAGAAGTGCGAATTACTTTTTCTTTCGTTGATTCTCCTAGCCGGATGTTTCTTCGAAACATCGGATTTTGGCAATGGCGGGAATGCCTTACTGCAACTAGGATCAAAAGAAGCAGTAGGGACAGGTTGCTTCGGGATTTTAAATAAACCCCCATTACCTTCAGATTTTGCCAAGCTTTTATGGATGATTTTTGTTCTCTTGCGGCGCGATCCCGGGGAAGACGGTTGCTTCCTCTTTTCGGGCACGTGTACCTCCGCAGGATCATCCATATCGGCTGCGTCAGAGTCCAATTCATCAATGGATATGGAATCATAGTAATCACTTACACGAACGGTGGCTGAAATAGCAGTCGATGCAGTGGCTGTGGCGGATGTGTCTTGCGACTTAACCATTTCCGCATACGACTGCTTGGAGCGCTGTACCAACGAGCGCTTCACTTTTTGGGTGCGCTTTTTGTACACCGGGCATTCCTGCAAACCATGGGGAGGATTCAAACCACAATAAGCACATTTTGTTGCCTGTTGCTGGCAGGACTCCTCCCGATGCCTTTCAGAACATTTGCCACAACGTGGTTTGTTGTCACAAAACTCGGCAGTGTGACCAAGTTGTTTGCAATTGGTACAATTAAATACCCTTGGCACAAAAAGACGCACCGGAAATAGCATGTTTTCAATATCAACATATTTTGGGAGCATCGAACCGGCGAACGTCACCCGAAGCGAACCTGACTTGGAATATACCTTCTTTCCATCTACCGTGACTGCTGAATGCAATTCCTTGCAGTCCAAAATATCCACGGTAGACTCCATTGCATTCTTTAGGCGGCCTTTTCCCGCAAGTACATCCATGCAAGTCAGGCTCGCTGCGTTGATCACACCTTCAATTTCGACCTCCCGCGAGGGGAGGTTGTACGCCCTGTCGCCAGCAATTTCATTCGCCACCTGGTATGTAGGTGCGGTGATGCGTAGTTTGTTCCTGTTGATCTGGTTAAAATCAAGCTTCGGAAAACGACGCGTCAAATCTCGTTTAATGCCGAGAAAATCTAGGCTTTTTACTTTCTGCCGAAAGTAAACAACCCAAGGCCCAGGCGAAGCCGCATGGTACAATCGAGTGCGCCCTCCATTTTTAGCAGGCACATTGCCTTCTCCAGTCTCCTCCTCCATACTCACCCCGCAAGGTGGAAGGATAATTTTGCTTATACTAACTTAGAACTAATAGCAAATTAGAAAAAAACTTAAAAAAACTAATTCGATTAATTCTAAGCAGTCCCACTCTGTATCAAACAGAAGGGAGAACAATAAAAAGTTTTGCCACTTATCTGCCCCTGCTGCTGTAGGTAGCAGCAGTAACAATAGCCTGCTTCACTGGCGTCGCCAGAAGCAGCTACTTCACTCGCCGACAGCGATCGCCTTGGATCCGTAGGTAGGAGCGCACCACACAATAGCCTTTTCACTACCGAACACAATCCGCGATGAGACACAGCACACACGTCTGGCTCGTTCGAACTATCGGCACGGAATGGTGTCTTCCATGTTATAACCCACCAAGAGTTCACTTCACCAACGACAGTTCCTCCATTGAATACGATCTGTCCATGAAACATGCTATTCAAGGAATACCAGATCATCTTCGACAAATATCTATTCCCTCACTTTTTTCTGAAAAATATGAACATGTCAATTGCAACAACAGATATTTCACTGATGGTTCTCGCATTAACGGATCCACTGGCTTCGGTGTTTTCAATGTAACTTTAACCACCTTCCGAAAACTTCAGGAACCGTGTTCGGTTTATGTTGCTGAGCTGGCAGCAATTAACTTCGCTTTGGGGATAATTTCCAATCAGCCCGTAGACCATTATTTCATCTTCTCGGATAGTCTTAGTTCTATCGAGGCACTCCGGTCGATGAAACCTGTTAAGCACGCATCTTACTTTCTTACAAACATAAGAGAGCAGATGCGTGATTTGGTCGAAAGATCATTCAAGATTACCTTTGTATGGGTCCCATCCCATTGCCTAATCTATGGCAATGAGAAGGCGGACTCGCTAGCAAAGGTGGGCGCACAGGAAGGTGAAATTTTTGAAAGACAAATCTCGAACAACGAGTTTTTCCCACTAGTCCGTCAGAGTACTCTTCAAAATTGGCAAATGAATTGGTCACACAATGAACTTGGACGGTGGCTATTTTCCATAGTTCCTAAAGTTTCTGCGCGAGCGTGGTTCAGAGGTGAGGACTTAAGCCGAGGCTTCATTCGCACGATGTCGAGGCTTATGTCCAATCACTATTCACTAAACGCACATCTCGTGGGCCCTCCTTAGCCGTGCGGTAAGACGCGCGGCTACAAAGCAAGACCATGCTGAGGGTGGCTGGGTTCGATTCCCGGTGCCGGTCTAGGCAATTTTCGGATTGGAAATTGTCTCGACTTCCCTGGGCATAAAAGTATCATCGTGCTAGCCTCATGATATACGAATGCAAAAATGGTAACCTGGCTTAGAAACCTCGCAGTTAATAACTGTGGAAGTGCTCAATGAACACTAAGCTGCGAGGCGGCTCTGTCCCAGTGTGGGGATGTAATGCCAATAAGAAGAAGAAGAAGAACATCTCTATAGAATTAACCTGGTCGAGAGCAATCTTTGTAGGTGTGGAGCCGGTTACGATGACATCGATCACGTAGTTTGGTATTGCACGGAAAATGGCGCCTCAAGAGAGCAACTATTGGATACCCTTGTGGCCCGAGGTAAACAACCCTTCCGGGAACTAAGAGATGTTTTGGGAGATCGCGATGTGGTGTATTTGCAGGCCATCTATGCCTTTCTTTGCTCGTCTGACATCAAAGTTTAATACTTCAATTTTTCTTTCTCAGTTTTTTCTTGTCTCTGTCTCATTGTTCCGTGTACCATGAAGCTCTGGCCATCCGGAAGATGCTCCCTGAAGAACCAAAACCCGAGCACGACGCTACACCAAACCAGACATGGCGTCAAATACCCGGATGAGCAGCTGAAATACCTCAAACCTAAATCCCAACCCCGTCCATCACCAAATTACGCAATCTAACCTTGAGTCGCCACGAGTATCTTGGTCTTTGTCCCTTTCCCTTACTAACTGTTGATAATAAGATGATATCGATTGTAAATATCATTAAGAGTCTCGGCTCCGTTAAGTGTTATACACGCCTGAGCCTGTCAAATAAATACAATAGATAAAAAAAAGAGCAACTCCAGTCGAATATCCTTCAGATTTGTTGAGCCGAATTAAGTTCGTAACTCTTAATAACTGATGAGTGGTTGAATGCCCATGGCGAAAACCAAATTGCTCATCAGCAAAAATAGAATTGTCATTAATATGAACAATCCTTCTATTTAAAATATTTTTTTTTGCTTATTGAAGAAAGCAAACTGATTGGGCGATAACTAGAAGCCTCAGGTGGATTTTTGTCCGGCTTCAAAATTGGACCAACTTTGGCGTTTTTCCATTTATCTGGAAAGTATGCCAATTGAAAACATTTGTTAAATAAATTAATTAAAAAGGATAAAGAGCTCTCAGGAAGTTTTTTGATAAGTATGTAGAAAATACCATCATCACCCGTCATCACTAAAATTATGGGCACTCTCGAACTGCTGAGCAAGTTTTTGAGCCTTTTCGCCATTTGTTAATAAAATTTTATTTCCCTCTTTAAGCGCTGGAATTGGCTTTTGAGGTTTTTTAAGAATTTTCGTGAATTTCCAAAAGGGTTTCGAACTGGGATTCAACTTCGAGACATTATTCTCAAAGTTGGTATTTCTCAGAATAGCGAAATGTTTTTTAATTTCATTTTGCAAATCTCGCCAAATAACTTTCAATGCGGGATCGCGAGTTCTTTGGTATTGCCTTCTTCTCACATTTTTAAGACGGATCAGTAGCTGAAGATCGTCGTCAATATTAATGGAGTTGAATTTTACTTCACATTTCGGAATTGCAATGCCTCTGGCTTCGACAATTAAATTAGTCAAACATACGAGCGCATTGTCAATATCACTTTTGGTATCGAGAAGAATATCAACATCAAAATTCCTATCGATATACGTTTTATATAAATCCCAATCAGCTCTATGATAATTAAAAGTAGAGCTGATTGGATTATAAATGGCTTCTTGTGTGATTTCAAATGTCACAAGTTGGTCCATTGAATATTGAATAGTATAATATCCCGCAGAACAATCTTCAAATAAAATTTTGCCGTTGGAATTGCTTTGAGCATTATTCCATGAACTGTGTTTGGCATTGAAGTCACCAATTATGGAGAATTTAGATTTGTTGCGAGTTAGAATTTGAAGATCAGCTTTCAACAAATTCTTTTGCTGCCCATTGCATTGAAAAGGCAAGTAGACTGCAATGAAGGAAAATTGTACAAAATTTGTTTCAACAGAAACTCCCAAGGTTTCAAAAACTTTGGTTTCGAACAAAGAAAATACTTTATGTCTATTACGTCTATTAATGACAATGGCGATCCCACCACAGGAGCTGTCAAGACGATCATTTCTGTAGATAAAATAATTTGGATCTCGTTTAATGGAGAGTCCTGGTTTTAAATAGGTTTCAGTTATAATGGCAATATGCACATTATGAACTGTTGGGAAATTGAATAATTCATCTTCCTTACCCGTTAGAGAGCGGGCATTCCATTCAGAACTTTCACACAATTATTTGGATCCATTAAAACGGAGTCCGATAACAATTTTTTGTGTGTACTTTATACCAACCTGACCAGCTTCAGGTATGGTATTTGCTTTGAACATTGCATCAATCATGTGATGCAATTGTTCAGTTAAGAAAATAAAATCCGAAGCAGACATGCTACCTGAATCGGCAACATGACCGTTATTTTCCGTTGGGACATGGGTATAATTCTCATTTTGAGAAGAGAAATTTTGTCTACCAGCAGCTATATTTGCATACGTAGGTACATTCGAAAAAATGGAATTTACTGAAGTGCTCGCTACCCTTTGAGGAGCGGCAAAATTCGTTTGTGAATTGCTCGACCGGTAACTGGTTTCGAATTTTGAGCGTTTGAAAAATTTCTACCCGTCGAATCTGGGATCCGATTGGAATTTCCCGTCATCAATTTTGCACGGGAATTCAAAACTTTTTTGCGTGAAGGGCATTCCCACAAATTGGATTTATGATTGCCTCCACAATTTGCGCACTTAAATTTATTGGAATTTTCTCTCACAGGACATGCGTCCTTGGCGTGAGAGGTTCCACCACAAATCATGCATTTAGCATCCATGTGACAATGTTTGGTTCCATGACCCCACTTACGGCGCTGGATGGGGTTTTGGAAATTTCCCCCAGGCCTGCGCAAATGTTCCCATGTAACAAGGACATGGGACATAATACAGGCCTTTTCCAAATTTTTCATATTATTTAGTTCACTTTTGTTAAAATGGACTAAATAAAATTCTTGAGAAATGCCCCTCTGGGAAGTACTAGAGTGAGATTTCTTTTTCATCTTAATTACTTGGACTGGTGAAAATCCAAGTAAGTGAGAAATTTCAATTTTAATCTCATCCAGTGTTATGAAAACTCATATGTGAATAGGGATACGGCAGGTATTTCCGTCCATCGTCATAGGGGCTAAAACCAACGAAAGCAACGTACATTTGCAGGAACTCCACTATAGCAGAACGTTTCTCCTGAGCTTACGATTTGGTACGTATGAGTTTTACAAAAAAGCGTCTCTTTTATTGGTCTTCGAGACTATGACGAACAGTAGCCTCTAGGTTGCGAAGGCCGACGGAGGTCCTTCGTAGCATATTTGGTTAAAAGCACCAGTCTAGGTCATGGGTTCGAGTCCCATCGAAGGGAAAGTGGTTACCTCCAATACATTTTCCAAATCAATACCTTCCACATAACGTACATATTCACATATGAGTTTTCATAACATTGTAAATTAACGTCCAAGTCGGGTGGTTTAATCCCCGGAAATAGTCAATTATCTTTGATTGAACTCATCCAGTGATTTATCATCACTGGGGAGACCTTTCAAGACGACTTTGAACAATCGCTCAGTTTTGTCGTCGTATGTGAAGAATTTATTGCGCTTCTCAGTTGAATACTGAAGAAGACGTTTGCGATCGTCAAAGGATCCCGGTAAAATGCGGCAGTCACCCTTCCTAGCAATCTGAAATGAAACCTTGATCCCCTGAAGGTTACTCAAGATTTCATTTCGATAACCAGAAAACTCGGCAACAGATACCACAATTGGCGGAATCCTTTGCTTTTTCGCATGAATCGAATCACCTGGGCTAGAGGTAGATTCGATTTTCTCAAATTCGTCATCAATCAAATCGAACTGATTGCACAGTTCAGAGCATAGGAAGCATGGGAAAACAGATTCACCCTGGGCTTGAAAAATGCTTGCTTTTGTCTCATCGAATAGAAAAGTCGAAAGCTTGTACATTACATACAGCTACGTAGTTCAACGTCACATTTGCGTACAACCCGATTGGTCTGCACCTTTGAGTTTTTCATCGGAAATTCCTTTGATATTTTTTTCAGAGATTCATTTAGGAATTCTTTTCTTCAATTAAACCATACAAAATACCTGAATTCTAACCGATATTTTGTTGGATGTATTCTTCCAGAAATTTTATTACTTCCTTGAAGGAATTTTCAACAAAATGTTTGAAGGAATTTTTGATGGAATTTTCAACGAAAAAGCCAATGATTTCACAAAGGGATATGCCAAGAAATTCCAAACGGCATTTCCAAACTATTTCCTAAAGGAATGCCTAAAAAATCAAGAGAACTTTCCGAAGCATTTTCCGCTGGTATTACCGAAAAACATTCTAAAGGAAATTCCTGAGAAATGTTTAAAGAAATTCTAAAGAAAATGCCAGTGGAATTTCCGAAGAAATTTCTGAAAGAGTTGCTGAAAAAACTGAGGAATATCCAAAGTAATTTCCTGCAGAAAGATCTGAAATATTTGCTGGAGAAAGTTCTAAACGAATTTCTGGAGGACTTTTTAGAAAATCCTGATTTTTTTAATTTTAATCCAGAACGAATCTCAAAGGAATTTTTGATCCGAAAGAATTACTGGAATATTTTCCGTAGATCTTTTTAAAAGAGTTTCGGAAGGTTTTTACGAATAATGTTTAAAAGGAATTCGTGAATATATTTCTAAATGAATGATTCGAAGAATTTCCTACAGAATTCCAGGAAGAAGTTTTGAATTCCGAAGGAACTCATTAGGTAGATTCTGAAGCAATTCTTAAAATTCATTCTTTTCGAAGAAACATTGAGGAGGAATTTAAAAATGATTTTTGGATTTATTTCCGAAGTTGTTTCCGGATGATTTTTCAAAGAAATCCCAACTAGTTAACCTGTCTTTAGAGCCTTGGCCTTCCTCGCAGCACTGCACTACTCTTACCTTCCTCTTCTTCCTTCCTCCCTTCTGTGGCTGTGTGGGCTTACCGGTGTGGTATCGCCGGGTGGCTTGGAGATCTTCCTCGCTTCTTGCTTCGTTACAACTCGACCAATAAGAAGGGCAATCGACTATCAGCGGAAACAATGCCGGATTGGGCCGACTACGGAACCAGGGAATTACGGCGGTTCTTGCTGGGGTTTTCAACTTAAAGACCGTGGGGTTGTCCTCAACGCCTTCTCGTGTCCCAAGTACTTTATCTCTACTCTTCAACTTCCAACTTTGGTAACTTTGTAACATCCGACCGCATCCCAGGCCTCCTTTTTCAAGTCAGTGACCTCGTCTCATAGTATCGACCCAATTACGTCACCCCTTAATGGCTACTTAACGAAGGTACTTCTGGTGTTGGGTTGGAGGAGTGGTGAGTGGTTAGATGCGGGTGGTGGAGGCTAATCATGCCCTGCTCTACTGCAGTTGCTAAAGTTCTGAGAAACCCTACGAGACGAGTTTTACCTGCCATTCACAAACATTTGACGCATTAGACTACATTTTCAAGAATTTCTCGGAAACACTCGTCACTTTTATTCTAGAATTTTTTGAGAAATTCCTGTGATTATTTCTAAAAGTGTTGCTCAAGGAGTTTCCGTAGGTGGTCCGGAGGTCTTAGGATTTTCTTGAAAGAAATTAAAGAAAGAATACGATGTGAAAGTATTGACCTAATGTGTAAGAGAAATTCCGAAAGAATTCCTGGAAGAATTTTCGAAGGAATTACTGCATTCATTTCAGGATGATGTTTTGAAGAAATCCCTCCGGGAATTGCCGGAGTTCCTGAAGGAATTTCCGAAGGAATTCCTGTAGAAATCTAGAAATTTCTTCGCAAGTTCTATTTCGAGTTCCTTCCTAAATACCTTCAGGAATTGCTTGAGAATATGTTCAGGAAACTCCTTCGGAGATTCTTTTAAGATTTCCTTCAAAAATATCATTGTACATTCTTTAAAATATTCTTCCAGAAATTACTTTACGAATTCGTTTCGAAAATTTATTCAGTTCCTTTTAATCCCTTTATGAATTCAATCAGATTTTTTTAAAGAATTAATTAGGAGATTCTTTTTGGAACTCTTTTAGAATCTCCTACAGGAAAATTCACCAAAAATTATTTTGGGAACTTCTCCAGGAATTTCCTCTAGGATTAATTTTTAAATAATCTAGTACACATTACAAGCCTGGATCTACAATACCATTACTTCACTCGACATTAGCTGACTTAGACCTGAAAACAACCCGTCATCAATTCTGACTTTGTCTAATACCAACTAGACATGCCTAAAACTTCATTAACTCAATATCATCCAATACATCGGGAGAATTCTGAGGATAGGGCAAAGTGGGGAAAACAGTAATTAATGCCTCTAGCTGATAAAATTAAACTCCATACAATAATCCCATCCCTACATGAATGATCATAACGATTTAGTAAATTATTTTGTAATAACTACCAAAATTAAAATTATTTTTCAAAGTGTACGTTATAACGGGGAAAAATGTACGCTATATCGAGTGACGTTATATCGAGTGTACGTTATATCGGGGGTACGTTATATCGAAGATTACCTTATTAGCATTTCCTCAGTTATTAATTTAAAGCTTTTCTATGCCCACCATTGCATGAATATGTATCTTTTGTGAATTTTTTTGAAAAACTAAGTATGCATAGTGGCTTAGAAATACCATATCTTTAAGTCCACCAAGTTTTATTCGACTTCCTGCCAACCGCTGGTCGAGTTGGCGCGAAATTCGTCAATATACAATTGTACTCGCTTGGCTATAGATAGGCATACAGCAATAAAGCACAGTCAACAAAAATGATTTTTCATACGACGTATTGCCGAACAATATGTAATTCATTTGTTATTATTTTATGAGGAATTGTTACGCGGTATTCAATTTTCTTAATACGATTTCGTATCATGAATGTCGGCAGAATAAATGGCCAAATCGTAATCCAAACAACAATTCCTGGGGCACGTGCCTTCAGCTGATAAGAAATTCACAATTTGTGAGAATGGTATATCAATTAATGCACCTGGTATTTGTCCAGCTTGTAGGTGAGCCGAGAATTCATGGTAAATAAACAACCCACATACAAAGTTCCATTCATCAACCATCATTCACCGTTTTCTGCTTCATAACGCATTTGCATACACATGTGTCACCAAGCCATTTTCTGGCATACGTCGGAATACGAAATAGTGATACGTTCGCTTCCCATGTGTTTCGTGGTAGACGTTGGCATAAATTCTGGTGAAATAATTAAACATGACGAAAAGAAATCTGTTTTTACGTTTGCTTTTATGTTTTTCGTAGCATTCTGCTAGCACGCGCCATTTGCAGGATTAAGGACGAAGACAACAACACCAGGTGCGTTTTCCTATAGAGGGTGCAGTGCAGGATACTCTCTATAATCTATCTGCTGCCAGCTATCCTTACACATATTGGATCTCCGTCATTCGAGCTGTTCGTACAGTTACCGTAGAAACGAGCCTACATATGGCTGTCTGTGCAGAGACAGAGAGCGAAAAGGGAAATCCATGGGCAAAAAGCAAACTGTTGCTTCTCAAAATCTGATAGCAAAAACAGCAGGCTTAGAAGCAACAGGCGGGTTTTCCTACAATCTGTTGCATATCAAACTTACGCGCGTGCTGTGTGCCGCTGATTCGTTGCTGTGCGCATACATGTACGGATTCTACTATCTACTGTACTGTAGCACGTGATGTTGAAACGCCGTAAAGTACATAGCAACAACTCTAACAAACTAGGTATACTTCAAGAAAAAAAATCTAACTTTTATGCTGACATTGGCACTTGAGAATTTGACCTTAGTAGCGAGAGAGCAATTTATTTTCGCAGTTTTGACGTATTCTTTTAATACTTAACACTTGTCCCCATGACTAAATCATTTTCATCTTAGAATGGTTTTATCTCATCTTTTCTAATTTTGAATGATTAAAATTATACATATTTCACAACATAATTACAAAATTTAAAACGATTTTTTGTACAATATCTTATTTTTTAATTATTTGAAATTAAATTATCCTCGTAACATATACAAGTTTATCTGTACTAATAAAATTGTAACATTCCCTTACAATTTAGGATTATTCAACTTTGATGTTGTTAACTCACTACGGGGTCACTTGATCCCTCAAATAAAGTAAAAATATTTCAGGTGCCATAATTCTTAGCATATTGAATGCCAATGTCAAATTTTGCCAAATTTAATGAAGGGTGGCTCGGAAAATTATTCATAATTGAATAGATATCATGATAAGGGGAACAAAGATGCCCAAATTCGAAGATTGCATGTACTGTCGAATATAGCAAAACAGTAACACATGCTCATGAATAGAATACGTATAGCACGGCTATATACTTTGAAGAGCAAATATTTCAAAAATAATTTAGGTGCCCATATTTTCGTCAAGCAAGTGGTGGTAGTGAAGTAGTCGAGTCATTATTTTTCGGATTCGAAATATTGGAAATAAGAAAAGGATCCCCTCTAGGAATAAAAAAAATATGACTATAGTTCTTTCGATTGATATTGTAATAATATTCGGTCGATTCGTACCAGTTTGTCATTGGAAGTTGGGGCGTTTATCTGTATTCATATTAATCCTTATTCCAGTAAAAATAATTGAATGTGATTTTTCATCTAATTAAGTTCCATCGATCCTTTTTTTTTAATGTAAATTCAGATTTCTGCAACTACTTACTTCGTCCTACTAAAGAAAATCTTTCTTGTGACAGCTGCACAGAGGTGATCTCGGTCTTTAGTAACAACGAAAGTCATACTAACATTCTTTCCATTTCCAGATGACTGTTAGGGCGAGATCTGGCTCTCTTTGAAGATTTGATTGTTCTGACCAACACGGATTAGCTACTTCGAGTTGCATGGACGGCACAACTGTATGAATCAAGCACAAGGAAACCATTTCTCAGATTTTTTTAAATTGATTACCCTGACCGCCATGCACTGTTCATAATTCTGCGTACCTATGTTTGCAAAAAAAATTTGGCTGTAGGTGCGCAGAATATGGTGCTTTCACGGGGCTATGCAGCGAGTCTGGTAAAGGCCATGACGATAAACATGATAAATTCACCTTCATCTCATATAAGGAAGCACGCTCCACAAATCGTTATGAAACACCTATATGAACAAAAGCTAAAATTTACTAACAGTTGTTTAACAATGTAACATTAGCTGTTCCATCCCTTTGCTACCCCATCGGCCACAACATTCCAACCTGCAGCTCAAGCAATAAAGTGTATCTTCCAATCATAGACAAGCAACTGCCCAAAGCGAGATGCATCTGCTCGTTCGAGAAAAAATGTCTTAGGTTTTTACTATTCAAATGCTATACTTCAAAAAAAGCACTGTGGTGTTGAATTTCGGAGCATACTTGAAAGGCGCAGATGTTTTTTCGGGCACGCGCCTTCAGGTTTTCTTTGTAAGAGTTTTTGACTCATCAGTCGTTTTTGTTCTCATATTCCTCATTCAATCTAACAGCAATTGTTATTAACTACATATAACTCTGTGTTTTAAGAACAAGCATCATGTAATCTAAATTTGAAATGCTTTGCTTTGCTGCGTCGCAGTATGCGTGGAATAATAAAAATGACAGTTGTGCGTTGCTCTCGTATTGAGTGGTGTACCCTAGAAAACGCGAGTACTTTCAAACCTGGATTCCGTGAGGATTGTCCTTAAACGAATAAAATAAAATAAAAACACAGTTTTTCGGGAGATTCTAGTACATAGAATCATGGTGACCAGCGAACCGGGAAAACCGGGAGAACCGAAAAAAAACGGGAAATGAAAATCACCGGGAAAAATGTCGGAAAATATGCGGGAAATTCAACATTATGAGAGAATTGGTAGACTCATTCGCTCATTCCATTCTATTTCAGAGTTATTCATATGAGGTTTAGGTTCAGTAAAGATTTTTTTTCTAACTTTCATCCGTATTCTTGTTTACGGACGAACTATACTTTCAAACGTTAACAAGAATATGGATTTTCGATTAATATAACGTTGTACACATGTTCTTAGAAAATTAGGTTTATCATCATTGTCGAGAATAAATACAATATAGAGGAGATGTTTAAAAAAATTACGTAAAAATCGTAATTTTTCTGCACCTTTGCAAGGTCTTGTTTACAATTCCATCCAGAAATTTTGAAATGAGATATAAGTTTCGGATTAAAATATGTTCACAAGTTGTATAGCAAATTCAATCTTGAAAGGCCCTGTTTCTGATAGCGCATTGGACACAAATAAATATAAATTTGAATAATCAATAGAAGTATGCATGACAAGTTTCCCAACGCAATAAAAAATACCTAAGCTTTGTGGCTTTTTTGAAAAAAGTCTATATAGGGGAACGGTTCGGCACTTCATCCCATAGCTCCCATTTCCATCCCATAAAAAACAAAGCAATGAAAAGGGATTTGATTTGTTATTTATTTGTGTGATTTTTTTCAGCAGTGAGCACGAATGTTAGCAAAAGGAAGCGACAAGGTTGATGCTGTATTTCTCTGTTTTGCGATGAGATGAATATATGTACAGTGAGATGGAAAGCGGGACAGCTCCCCTAATTCTATTTAAAATGTTTAAAACAAATTTGTTACTATATTATCTATATTTCAATTATGTATAAAACCAAGATAATTTGAAAAAAAAAAATCAAAACTTAGAACGCATGCCCGATTTAAACGAAATTATGTAGATTCGATCAACCGTTTTGATTTGTGTTATTCGTTGCTTATTGCATGAATTTAACGTTCTTGGCATAGCATATGTGATGATATTAAATATGTGAAAAATAAAGTGCTTATTTATTAGTTTTAAAAGCCTTTTTGTTGAGATTTTTTTTATGAAAAATGACTGAAATGATAACATTTTGCATGAAAAATTCAACCGCGATATTTTTCTGCAGAATTGTAATGTCTAAATAATTTGCAATGAACTCATACTTACTTGAATAGAAAATCAAACTAATAAAGCTAAAAAAAATAGTATTATTTTGGCGAGCAAAAATCACTCTTCTGCATTTAAATTGGCAGTTGCAGTATAATTGTTTTTATGGAAATTCTTTTCTATTTTTAATATTTACTAGTTGACCCAGCAGACGTTGTCCTGCATATTAGGCCAAAATGCGCGGTATGAACTGCCCATGCAAAATTTCCATTCGAATGTTAATTTTAGTTTTTCATGATTTACTTAACGCTGCCTATGATTTTCACTTGAGGAAATATCATATAAACCCGTCGGAAACTATAATGAACGTTACCGCTGAAGGAATGAAGAAAATCCACCCAGCCGTTTTCGAATTATGCGAATACGAACACAGACCATTTCATTTTTATTTTATAGAGAAGATAAATCCGTGGGTTATTTGAATTTTTCTCTAATAGTTATATATTTTTTGTATCGAGTTCGTAAGACATCTAGCCGAAAGAGAGAAGAGCAGGCTGTGCGCGTGAAAAGCTGCTGTTTTCATTCCTGTCACGTTTTTTTCTGCCCCGTTTTTTTTTGCGGTGCTATCCCGGATAGAAACCGTGATATTGACTTGTTTGAGGTAGGAGTGCGGGTGACTGGCGGGAATAGTGCACCGGAGTGTCATGGAAGTGTCGGGGTTTGCCATTTGGGAAGAGCAAACTAATAGCTCAAGATGTTGATAAGTTCTTGTTAATGGCAGGACCTGATATTTTTGTGATATTTCGGTGCATTTTTTTGTTGTTTTCGCTTGTTATTTTTATTCTTGTTTCGGACGGGTTAGTGTCGTGTTTTGTTATCAATATCACGTTTTACTGTCAATGAACCCTTATCGTCTACCCGGGATGGCTTGACTTAGCGCCTGCTTGAGGCAAGCGTATTTTGATATATTGCCTTATTCATGTCTTCTTATACTTCTTATGTTGAACATGAACATTTCTTCAGGTTCACTTTGGCACTTTGGCAGGTTTTTGTTAATTTATTTGGATTATTCAGTTGATATTTTAACCATATATACAATTGAAATACAGCAACAGTTCGCTAACTGGGCGCTTTTTGACTGGGCTGCTTTTTATTTGGGCGTTCCCCGGAAGATGGATTACTTTTAAAATGTGACAATAAGTTATGAGAATGTGTGTTGCCAGCCGATGAAGAACATAACATGAAGCTATTTGTTAAACAAAACTAACAAGACCAACGGATCGAACGCAAGGATGTATTTTTATTGTTTTTATTGTATACTATACCTATATTTTTATATTTTATATGTGTACAGCACAATACAGTATTGGCATAATGGATCTATATCTCACTGAAAGCTAGAGTTTTTTTTCTCATTCATCAAAGATTGGAAAAGGTTTAGTAGACATATGTACTTTTTATGAATTACGTACGCTTAACCAACGATTCAGACAAAATTCAATGATGCTTTACATAGCGTGTTGAAAAAGGCCGAAATCCGCGTTATGTGATTAATATATTTTCCCTGAGTTAATTAAGTTTTTCTCCTGTTCACAAAAATGAATAAAAACTGTTTCAAACTGATTAACTGCTCATATTGTGTATTTGCAATCTGCTAACATAACACACATGGGGCACTTGAATCGTGATAAGCTGTGCTTAGTGGAATGATAATTTTGTTCACACTCAATGTAAAGGTATCTTAGTGCCATTCAGTCAGTTAATTTTCAATATCAGCGAAAATTTGATGAAATTAGGTATTTTGTTTTCTTTTGGTTTTCTATAAACAAATTTGAAATTTTAAAAGCTTTGAATAAATCTCATTATCTCTCCTTCAATGTTTATAGAACAAAAAAAGTTCCTCAAATCAATACGCCTTCTATACGACGAATGAATGATGTATGGAACAGAGCATAATGGAACATGTACAAATCAACTTCAATTATTAGTGAATATGAATGAGCAAAAAACTTGGTTATATACTGTTTTGTTAGATTTAGAGTCCAGCAGAATACAAAACACTAGAGTCCTCCAAAAATTTATTCTTATTGTGTAGTTATATTCAGTGTCATTGTTAAGGATGTGAGTGGCTTCATCAGTGCTATGATTGCTCATTTGGGGTGGTTGATATATAAATATTCATCTTAAATGTAAAAATTGTGAATACGATACAGGTTTTCTCTTTTTAACTATCACATGCGATTTATTTGATGGTTTGGTGGAAGCTTTTTAGTTTTACATTCACAATAGAACCACCACTGAAAAGGTTAAGCAAATGTATTTTAGGTAATTTTCTTTGTAGTTGCCAGACTTCGTTTATTCTTTTTAGACTGTTTTCACAACATCTATGGACTTTCTATATATATTCGATACACAAGACATTTTTCTTCTAGTAAATAAAATAAAATTATTAAAATTATTAAAAATGTAGGGTTTTGAACATGCTTCTCTTTTTTAGCACTTAAAAATTTATTGAATGGTTCGTCATAGTAGGTGACGACTTATGTTGGCATTAATATTCCGGTCAAAACAATAAAAAGCATTTTTTTTATTCATATTATCGAAGTTGCATGGATCGCATCACTTACCAAGGTGAATCCTGATCCGTGTAACTACCTACCCCGCCCACTAATAAGAATCCCTCCTGTGGCAACTGTGGAGATGCAGAGGTGATCTCGGTCTCTAGTAACAACAGATGTCACACCAACTATTCCTTCCCTTCCCAGATGACCGTAAGGACGTGGCCGGCGCCGTTATTGATCCTTTAATTACTGAACTCTCGATCTGTGCACATTGAGGTTGGAAAGCTTATCCCAAGCCCCAACTGTTGGTTCCCTGTGCAATTTCGATTGTTCTGGTCAATCACGGAGTAGCAACTACGAATTGTGCGGTCATCAAGCTCAAGCTCAAGCTCAAGCTCAATAGTTATATATTTTTTGTATCGGGAAATTTTTCATAATACCGGGACAAAACCGGGAAACCGGGATTTGCCAAATAAGGATCCAAAATTAAGAATAGTGCCACAACTGGTGTATGCGTTCCTATTATGGATTAATCAATTTTGAGGATAATAACAAATTTTATTGTGGTTTTCACAGTAAAGAAGTAAAACCTTTCGCTTGATATATAAAGTCGACCCGCATGCCTTCTACTTATTTAGAAAAAAAGTTGTTCTTATGTATGGCGACACCCACCCTACTTGTGCAAAGTAGCAAAAAGATTATTTTTTGCGGGAAGAGTTGTACGTTTACGTACGTGGCTTACCGAGTTAGGTTTTTTTTTAAATACAATTTTTAAAAATCTGTATCAATATGTATCAGCAAAATATCTGTATTTGTCTGTATGGAGTTTAGAAGGTACAGGAATTAGAAAATTATTTAAAAATCATGCACTTTTGACAACGTAGAATAACGAGGTTTCAATAATCGAAAAGTTGGTGTAGGACTTAGTCGAGTCAAGTATGAGATACTAAAAACAAGTAAGGTTGCTTTTGAGGTCGAAATATATAATTTTGAAGTTACTCCAAAATTACAATAAAGTGGTTGAATTAAATGGGATGATACTATCTTGTCTATCTTGTCAAGTGAAGATATTCCACTACAAAGCTCTGAATAATGTTCTTATCAATATGTATGTTGTTTCATTAGCATAAATTGATACTATTTACGCAATTTTCTAACTTGTAATCCGTTGGGAAGTCCAAAAGAGTTCTGTTCGGAGAAGAGACACAGAAGGAATAAAGCCGTTTGGAAACCCAAAAAACGGAACGGACATCTTTTGGGTTTACAAACGAAGAACCTTTGGTTTTTCGAACTTTTTTGGGCTTCCGAACGGAGCTCTTTTTGCGCTTTTGACAACGGAGTCTTTTTAGGCTTTAGAATCCCCAAAGGATATACCTTTTACAGAAACAGAAAAAACAATCATTCAGAAGCCCTAATTACTCCAATTGGAATTCCAAAAGTATTCCTTTCGAAAGTTTAAAAGGAATCCGATTAAAAGCGAAGACCAAAATAATTTCGTTCAGAAGCCTTAAAGAATTACGTTCAGAAAGATAATAGAATTCCTTCCAGCATCCCAAATTATTTCATTCGGAAACCCAGAGAAAGGCCTTGTTTTGGGCTCACAAACCGAGATTTTTTGGTTTTCTGAACGGAGTTATTTTTGGCTTTAGGAAAGAACTCTTCTGGGTCTTCGAATCGATTCCTTTTGCGCTTCCTAACAAAGTCCTGTTGGGGCTTCGGCAGGAAATTCTATAAGTGTTCCGATCAGAAGCAAAAAAATATTCCATTCAGATACCCAGAACGTTCCAATCAAAAGTCCAACAGTATTTCTTTCGAATGTCCAAAAGATTTCGTTCGGAAGACCAAAAGTATACTGTTACTGTATACTGTTCAGAAACCTTATAGAATTCCGCACGAAATCCCCATAAATTTTTTTTTTGAAAATCCCAAAATAGTTTAATTGACCTTTTCCGTTTTTTTTAAAACCGGTTCTCACGTGCAGCACTTTTTTAGTTTTGACGTAGAATTATGTCCTTCGGTAAGATAGGGGGACATTCCAAAGTTTAAAATTTGGGACCGTCACGAAAAGACGTCAGGAAGTACGAGCCAATAACTCAGCCGTTTTTCAACGGATTCTAGAGATTTTGGTATAAATCGATCAGTAAACTCTCTAAGATTCTTTACAGCTATTGTAAACAATGCATTTAACTATTGAAAACATCAATTTCGCCAGCCAATTTTGATATTGCACTTTAACAGTAAATTGCCTACATTTCGGCTATTAGCCAACCGGCATGAACATGCATAAAATGTCGTATGTACTATACGTAATTCTTCGTTCAATTCACGGTCGTATACTTAATACAACCCTCTACTTTTTGTTTAAGATTTTTATTGTAGTTAGTGGCTTCAAAAAATATGGGTTCTTTGGAAAAGTTGACCTTAAATATGCCAAAGAATCGACGGAGACAATAAAACCGGACTCCAGTGTCAATTCATGATTTTAACGTTGTCTTGCTTGAACTTTTGATCCACGATATGATGTACTCCACTGAGAGACCTATAATTTCGCAATATCAACACACACAACTAACTTAATGCTGCACACTAGAAAAACTAGAATAAGAGATCGGCGAAGACGCCATCTTGTTTCCAATCGCTTTTTCATACGTTGCCAATGGGCCTTTTCACGAGACTTTTAAAAACAGCTGATTTTATCGTCAATTGACAGTTCTTCTATGAAAGTGACAGCTTCGGACTTGCAGGCCTGTTCAGCGGTTGTAAACAAGTGCAGTCTCGGCAGTGTCACATGAAAACGCCTATTCGACAGTTTTTCACTCCGCCGGTCTCTGGTTATAGCTAATGCACACTAGCACGCTCAACTCCTGCTTGGAGAAACGTTGTCAGGTCGACAGTGTTTACGTGGATTTCTCCAAAGCTTTTGACAAAATGCCTCACGATTTAACAATAAAAAAGCTCGAACGGTTAGGATTTCCAGCATGGCTTCTCAACTGCTTGGGCTATTTAATTTAAAGATCTGCCTACGTGAAACTCATGTCCACTGAATCAAACCGCTTCGCCACACCTTCCGGTGTTCCACAAGGAAGTCACCTTGGGCCGCTGATTTTCATACTGTTTGTCAACGACCTGAGTTACCGTCTGTGCTGTCATCACCTAATGTACGCCGATGACTTGAAAATCTACCGTGAAGTCAGTACACTGATTGACTGTGCTGCTACAGCAAGACATCGATGTCATAGCTAATTGATGTATTTCGAACGGTATCGAAATGAATGCAATGAAGTGCAAGGTTATAAGCTTTACCAGAAGTGGAACGCAGCTGAGATTTTAATACGCTGTAAACAATGCAACACTGGAAAGAGTATCATTCATTAAAGACCTTGGCGTAATAATGGAGAGCAAGCTTAACTTCAATGAGCATATTACCACGACAACCGCAAAGGATTTCGCTGTACTCTGCTTCATTCGTCGCAACGCATCCGAGTTTCGTGACGTGTACGCGCTGAAGGTACTGTACTGTTCGCTTGTTCGAAGTATTCTAGCATATTATGGTGTGCAAGTCTGGGCACTATACCAAGAAACGCACATCACTAGAATTGAAAGAGTTCAACGTTGCTTCCTTCGTTTCGCTTTACGACGACTACCGTGGAACAATCCAATAAGGTTGCCCCCGTATGAAAACCGGCTCCAGCTAATACGATTGGAATCTCTACGAAAACGACGCATATTTCTGCAAACAATGTTCGCCTTTGACACAATTTCTGTTTTGGACTGTGCGCCATTGAACAACCTTCGGACAAACAACCACTTGAGAGATATTTCGCGCTTCTGAACGGCGTTGAAGGCTTTGATTTTAATGTGAGTAGAGTTTCTTTTAAATGTTTGATATTAAGTTTAAGACAACTAGATATGTAAGTTTTAATCAGTCAGTACAGTCATAGCTGAAAACAAAGTGAAATGAATAGATTAACCTTCTGGAACTTGCACCGTTGTAAAAAATACAACACCT
Organism: Armigeres subalbatus; assembly: GCF_024139115.2. Taxonomy (NCBI): domain Eukaryota; kingdom Metazoa; phylum Arthropoda; class Insecta; order Diptera; family Culicidae; genus Armigeres; species Armigeres subalbatus. The sequence goes on along the minus strand of NC_085141.1, from coordinate 203,723,111 downwards.
TCGAAAAAGGCACGCCAGTCGTTCTCATGAGAGGCGGGAATGCATGAGTGATCAAAGATTATGCAAGTCTCAGAAGGTTTTTAACTCTCTTTAAAATACAAATATTACACTGACCCCACAATCATGGGTCACACACTAATATGAGTCATTTCCTTTTGATCAACGTGCAAAATGGAGTGACTAACTTTTGTTACAAAGTGACCCATATATGTGGGGTCAGTGTAAATGGACTGGAAATCGGTCCAGAATAGAGCAAACAGGTAATTGTTCAAAAGCCGCCGTTTATTTCATTTTATAAAAGTTGAGTACCGTCGTCAGGGGTGACAATGGATCAAATGGGGATGATAATCACTGTTTCAACTACTTAGAATGCTTGTAGAATAGATTGAATGTATTTGAGGGCAAGAAGACTAAAATATAAGAGACCTTTTTGGACGATTTTGCTGTACGACCTCCAGACTGTCGGCGAGAGCGATGACTCATTCTCACCCCCAGACCCATTGTCACCCCCGATGGCGGTAATAATGGCCATTAATCTACTCAGAATTTTGAAATTTCACGGCAATATTGAATCTATTTTTTTTTTCAAAGAGTTGTGCGATATTTTTTTAAGGTTCTCTCAAAAGCCAGTTGTTTGTTAGTTTCTTATCGTAAACAACACAACACTGTAAATTGCTAATTCGGGTAATCATTGAAAGTAGCTCATTTAACATTTACCTTCAAATCAAACATAACTAGTGTTAAAAGCAATGGGAGCCATTCAACAGGTTGGCTATAATGTGTTTGTTATTGCATTGCATATGCCCGTTCCAAACACGTGGTATGCACATGTGCGCCATGTTCTATTACCGGAATTTTCACCTGCAGTATGCATTAAATAGCATGATTCAAAAGTATTCATTCCTGATAGCGTTGTTTGCGTCTCGTTTAATAAACGTGGCACAGGCCTGTATGGCGCCTGGATTGTATTCCGGTTAGTAAACTGGTAATTTCTCGAAAACCAGAAAGGTGCACTCTCCTTGTGGCAATGAAAAACATCTTTTGCATAATTTCAGATACCAACCAAGAATGTCACGAACTGAAATCAAAAATGGTGCCATCCAGTATAAGCCCTAATTTATAGGTCACTTTTCATGCAATTTTCATCCGATTGCGATCGAACCGGTTGCACTGAAAGCTTGGTGATTTTAACTCGAGGAGCAATGATTGTCGGATATAACAAATGCTGTACATTGGATACACTAGAGATCCATGGTCATAATTCAGCTGCTAAGAGAAATAAAATTATTAATATATCGATGAGCAGGATTCAAAGATTATATTGTAAAAAGAAACAGTTCCATAAACAAAGGTTTGAAATATAAATGAATCATTTGTTTTAGAAACTGCATATATCTATTTTACACAATTCCGGGAAACCAACAAAAAACTGAGAAAAATTATTTAAGTTCTTTTAGTGGAATGTCTTCAACTGTCTAAGACGAATTTAGTACTATCCATTTAATTCCACCACGTTTTGTTATCTTTCCAGATACGTATTTCGACCTCAACTGTGAGGCCATCTTTAATTTTTAGTATCACATGGTCAAAAGACTGAATATGAACAATATGACTAAAAAACAATATCAGGTATAAAAACTCTCCCAGTGTGCATTGATAAAACAACGCTGTGCTTATACCGATCATTATCTGTACAGCGAAAGCTAGCAATTTGTGCACTGCAAAAGAGATACGTTTTGATTACTCTTCTTCCGGTGTCCTGTTCACATGTTCCTTATACATGTTTTATATAATGATTTTATCCTCTAGTAATGCATAGAGGATTTGTATAATAAATTTTCAAATTTCTCTGAAATTGTAATTTTTCAATTCAATTCAACTAAAAAATCAAAAAAGTAATAATTTGGAACTATGAAATTTTTGTGAAAGTTTTCAATAATTACCTACACAAATATTCAACGACAATAATAAAAATTCTTTACATCTACTACAAATTAAAATTAATCCAGAGAACTATAATAAAAGTTAAGATTTTTTTTTAAATTTTTCGTTCGAATTTCAAGCATTGGCAAAAATTTCACAGCAAATATATTTAATCATTCAAATAAATGTTGTTCAATTTTCATAGGAAGCATATACTGTGAAATAATGATCGAATTCCAATGAATTCACCATTCCTGAATTTAAATTTCACACATTTAGTGCCCTGAATCCGTTATATCGATAACCACACTTTCACCATGCTCCGCGCTATGCTTCTCGTAATAAATGTTGAAAAATATTCATATAGGTACATAATGTGAGAGAATTGAGCGATATACAACTTATCGGAAAGTACACATTTCAAGAGTGCGATCGATCGGTTGGTCGCCCGTCGTCGACTGTGGTTTGCTGTGGTACCAGCCATGCGTTTACGTCGAGTAGGTATAGAGGTTAAAAAATAGGCTGTCGCGTGGCAGATGTATTCCTTGGAGGCAACACAAGAAGAAAAATACTGCCAGATGTCTTCTTGAAGACGCGCTTCGAAAGATCGGAATAAGGAACGTATCAGGGTTTGGGTTGTTGCTTGTTTGGTACCTACCAGCCAACAGCAGGCAAGAAAAGTAACCGAAGCGAAGTATAATGCGATCTCTTTCAATCGTTTGGTTTTGAATTTAGTTTACCTTCTTCGGACATGCTGTAACATATATTATTAATTCAAGCTGAAATAAAAATGCCACTTGGTGTCAGCTCCTGGATGCAGATGGACAATCGAAGATTTATTAAATACTCGATGTTGATTGATGATTCGCAATATTTACTCTAGCATGGAATCTAATTGCTTCTTTCCTGTTTTTCTTCACAACTTTTCCATAATTAAATTGCGCTGCGACACTGTCTGTAATAATTTATGTTACTATCGGTTTAGCATGTTGTTTGACTTCGAATACATTATAAAAAGGATTAAAGTATCTAAAAGTTCATGGGGTTTGATACACTCAACCCTCTTTCTACGTCACATATTGGGGAAACGGAAAACGGATATAACGTAATTCTTTGCTTAAATTACGAGTTTTTCACTTAATTCATTGATCTTTGAAAACTTTTCAATACGAGATACTTAATAATAGCAATACGAAGACCCAGATTGGATATGTTATTATCACATGTTCTTGTTCTTCCAAGAGTTCCCTGGAATTTAGGCTTTCAGACCACCATACGCTAGTACATGCTCACAGTGGTCCATACATCAACATTCCTGTCAAATTAGACATGCCATGTGTTGCATTCCAGGTATTTCAAGAATTCCAAAACTTAGAGTACAGGCCTCAAGGTCAACACGCATAATGAAAGATTTATTTGCTCGGTTTAGAAATGCAACATGGTCTTAGTGATTATTTGAGTCAAATTGGATATGAATTGAATGCATGTTCCAGTCCAGGCCATCTAAGAATTTCAAAAATGGAGTACATGTCTTAGGGGCAAGCCAGAGTAAACACGACGTGCGATGCGACGCGACGCAACAGTGCAATTTGACAGCCTGTTGATAATGATTGTTATTCTTTTACGTGAGTCGCGTCGCATAGCATCGATCGTCGCGTTTACTCTGGCTTGCCCCTTAAGGTCAACACGGGTAGCCAAAGATCTATCCCTAGTAACATTTTAGTTTTATGCTGGTTTATAGCACTCTTGTAGAGTAAAATTTGCCCCTTTTAGAAATGCAACATGTTCTTAGTGATCATTTGAGTCAACTTAGATATAATTAATTGCATGTTTCTTTAAATTTTAAATTTAAATTTTTAAATTTAAATTTAAATTTAAATTTTTAAATTTAAATTTAAATTTAAATTTATTTATTTCGTCAAACATAATGTAGACTACATTAAAAAACTTATAACTATGTTCTATTGTAACTAATGTTCCTAATTTCCAAGCCATCAAAGATTTCCAAGAATTGGGGTACAGGTCTTAAGGCCGATACACGTAACGAAAGACTATTCCAAGACAAAATTTTCAAAACGACTTAACTGCTTTTGTGAACAAAGATTCAAACGACGAGACGACGAATCTGATAGCTCTCCCACGCAAACCAACACCATCAACAGGAAGCGTAAACCTTCACCTACCTATTGATGGTGTTGGTTTGCGTGGGAGAGCTATCAGATTCGTCAAATCGTCGATTGAATCTTTATTTACAAAAGCAGATAACTCGTTTTGAAAATTTTGTCTTGATTTGCTCTTTTTAGATATGCAGCATGCTCTTAGTGATCATTTGAGCCAAATTAATTATGAATTAAATGCATGTTCCATTCCAGGCCATCCAAGAATTAAAGTAGATGCCTTAAGGTTAATTTTCCCCTTTTATAAGTGAAGTATGCTTCTAGTGATCATTTGAATCAAATAGGTGTTTAATGCTTATCCAATTTGATTCTATGGATCACAAAAAGCATGATCTATCTTTGGAACGATCCAACAATCATTGGACTACACTGAGTGAAATAAAAATAGCACCGCCATGTTTTTTACTAATATTTTCTGAAATTATGAATATATGACACTTCTCGAATCAGCTACATGGGTCTCCCCCTGGGCTCATGCTTGAGTCCTCTTCTTCATAACATTGACATTGACAAATGTCTCATGGAAAATTTCACGTTAAGGACATAGTTGGAAGAGTACCACGATGGCCGTCAATATGGCACCGGACCTTCCACGGGTCGTTACCACACCTCCCGCACTCCTCTCCCACCAACATTCGAATGCATCGAACAGCATCGAACAAAAGTTTAATATTCAAATTACTAACCTGCTCACAGCATATTTATTTACTTCCCGTGATAATTAACATGTTTCTTCAAAGAATCCTTTGCATTTCGGCTCAAATTATAGAATAAATCAGCAGCTTCGTGCCAATTTAATAGCCGTTCGCGATTTGGTGGGCTTATCACTGCACTTCACTTCCTCTTAAAGGGCATTCAAAAAATCAAGTTTTCACACACTTCTCCGCACATGAGCAGCCCGTAATGTTGATGGAATGCCAATTAAACATCACTTTTTGAAATCAGTCACTTGTTTGAAGCGAAAACTTAATATAAACTGCTATTTTTGATCGCAAAAACCCACTAAAAACTGATCGCGGAGCGAATGTAAACACCGGCAGCGGCAGCAGCAAACTAATTTTTAGGGTGGCTCAAAAATTATTTTGCTCCGCCACGCTCAGTCAAATATGTTTCATATTCTGGGTGTCTGGGCTTCCGATGGTTTGGGCTGGTTTGAATAGGGGCTTACAGTGCACAGGTCGTTTCAGGTTTGTATGACAGTTGATATAGCGAGGTTGAATTTTACATTATTCTGATTGTGGCGCTTCGTCATTGGGCCCTGGCGAGGCAGACCATGTGATTGGATGAAATATTCAAGAGCTTTGACTCCATAGACAATGCATATGGAATTGTCGTTCCGATAGTTGTGAGTCAATTTTATTCGAGGTTGCCAAATCCTGATAATTAGGCTTCTCGGAAAGCATCAGTGAAACGTGTAATTCAACAAAATAGCCAGAATTTGTCTGTGATATCTATCGCACCAGGCGCAGATACTTCATACAAAAAGTGTGACATGGAAGTGATCCAAGGAGTGAGCGGGGTATAAAATGCTATTTTTTGCGTTACGTAATCATCTTTACCAAGGTGCGGTTTTCATTCAGCTATGTGGGTTCTCTTTTCGCCAGCGTTTGGAGGAGAGGCACTGTAGTCAGTGTAATGAAAGGTTTAGCTTTCATACGAACTTGAACCGGCTTGTGCCCAATCAGTTTTTGTTCAAATTGGCTTTTGGCATACACTCGGAGCATGGGACGGAATCGATTGAGCGTGGTGGAGCTGGGTCGTTTTTTGAACCACCCTACTAATATTCTTTGCTTTTTTATAAATACTACACCAATACTATTACAATATATGACAGTTTTTATTGTACCAACACTTTCAAAGCTTTGTTTTGGTACTCAACCCACCTTCACCTTGAGACAGCTTGCAGATGACTGTGTTGTATCTGTTACAGGGCCAACCGCTTTGAAAAAAATTGATATAATAATTCATTTGAATTTGAGTCAGTTGCCTAACATAGAAAGTGAAGTTGTATGCAAAAAAACTGATGAAACTGAGCTTTGTTTTAGGTAATTTAGCAGAATAAGGTCGAGTGCAGCATATTCCTTCGAAATAGATGGTAAAAATGAAAGCCTACTATGTGATCCTTTTGCCTTTCTCGTATAACAAAGTTGTACCGAAAGGCTATCATTTCACTCCATTTTTGTGTGTGCACCAAATCTAAGAAAAACTGAAAGGTGCAGCCCAATCGGGTTGTACGCAAAGGTGACGTAGGACTACGTAGCTATTCGAAATTGATGGTATTAGCCATAATAATGTGTGTCGTTTTATTAACATTGAGCAAACTGCTCGGAGGCCAACTGAATCAAGAAGTCGAATAGTTGTTCCCAGTTGAATAGAATTTGAGTCTCTAACCGTGAAATTAACATGACTCATCGGCCGCTGAAGTCACTCGACTGGCTTTCAGTCGGGGACATCACAATCCTTACTTCGCCACGTACGCTTACATCGCGGGCGAAAACCAAACGTTGCAAATCAATATATTTGCGTTTGGTTTCAAGCCACTTCTGATTCTGCTTATTTCTCCTTTATTTCGGCCATTTTTGGTGTCCTCCAAAAAGGTCTTCATACAAAAGAAGGTTGATCCGACTATCCGAAATAATCTTCCTTCAAAGTACAAAACTCAATCGTAAATGGCGAATTTGATAACGCGTCGGAGGGAGATAATGCAGTAAATTTGAATGGATGGGATCACTAACAGCAACCAAGCTACTTTTCCCAATTCCCATTCCAATAACTAACTGCATCCAATCGCTTGTCGACACCTTGCGTTGCAACTGTCCGACCGCCACTTGATGATTTTTCGCTAAGCCTCCAAAGGTTGAAATAAACTTACAGCATTGCCACTTCGTGCTGCTGTGTCCGCTCCGCTGCATCGAATGTCGAACCGCTCTCTGTGGAATCCCGATCAAAATGGCTCGCGCGCGCCGAACAGCAGCTTTCTTGTATTTAATAAATTAAGCCCGTTAGCCCCGCCCCTTTGTGAGCTGATATGGGTGTAAATATAATGTGCACTCATAACGATTAATGAAGGGGCGGGGCTAATGGAATTACTTCATTAGATATAAGAAAGCTGCTTTTCGGCGCGCGCGAGCCATTTCGATCGGGATTCCACAGACAACGGACTGTTCGGAGAATGACAAATTCTAAGAATCCTATGAAACTTTCTCGCAAGATTCTGAATTTGGTTATGAGATGTTGCTTATTTAAGATGCGTATTGTTGCGAGGAATGACAACAAAAATTTGACTCAAGACGAAGTTTCTTCATATTACAAAACATTATCTTCCAGCATCTGTCTGTCCGAGCGACGTTCACCGATGGGTGGTTGCTGTAGATAGTTTCCACTGAGGTGGCGTCTTCATTGATTTTATACAAAAGAAGGTTGATCCAACTATCCGAAATAAACTTTCTTCAAAGTGCAAAACTCAATCGTAAATAGCGAATTTGATAGCGCGTCGGAGGGAGATGATGTAGTGAATTTTAATGGATGCCACCGAAACAGTCCATTTTTGCAATTAACTCTTTCTTTTCATAAAATGTTGGTCCTGAGAAGAACCAATTTTCTTTTCCCAATGTTCCTTTCCAACTAACTGACACCACAATTTGTAATAAATTTTCAGCATCGGCACTGGCGGTGCGGGATCGCCACAGTGCTATTTTTATGGTCAACCTTTTCTTCATATGAAATTCTGGTTCGTTGAGGTTGAATGATCTGCAGCAACACATCGAGCATCACCACCAATGCGATGGATTTTCTTTGAAAATGTTATTAGCGCCTCCGTGATGCTGTGTCCGCTCCGCTGCGATCGCTTTGATGCGTCTGCTCTGCGTAAAATCTTGTTCAAACTGAGGATTAGATCCAAACCCGCAAGTGATTGATTTTTGATGTCTGTGCTAGTGATGCATGTACGTGATTGGTTAGTTTACCTATTTCTAAACTTTTTATCAATTATCAATAATAAATAGTTAAAAATCAGTATTTTCAAATAAATACAAAGAAGCGTTGACTCATCCTTGATCGAATAGTCCAAAAAAATTGGAAATCCATCGAGAAACGGCTTAGATATTAAAGTTCAAAGTCTATCATATTTTCGTGACGGTTCCCGATTTTCGCAATCGTAAAGTGTACCCCAATATAGAAAACACAGACGTAGTCCTACGTCAAAACATTAGCCAACTTTTCATATAGTAATCTTTGACCGATTTTCTCGCAATAAGTTGCATTCGACACAGGGCAAAGCCTAGTTGATCACTATTGAATTCGATAATGATTGACCATTGCGCTTAAAAATTATAAAGAAAATTGTGTATCGAATCATACAAGGTTGGTGTCTTGGCTAAATGCGAGAAAGGCAGTATCACTACTAGGTGCATTAAATTGGTTTTTTCAGTGAAATCGGTCCCAACGATTATAGGAAAATTTCAATAATGAGCATCCTAAAGACAAACTAGAGAAGTTTACGGCAAAATATGAGCGAAGAAGTTTTAAGGAAATAGTGAACTAAAAGAGTAAATCATTCCAGAGGCATGCATAATTGCAATATTGAATGACAACAATATAATGATTAATTATTTTAGAGCGTCTTAGGGGAAATGCTACAAGGTTAAAGACTATTATTCTTCCATTTACTTCCACTATTAACTTTTTTATGTATCAACAAGCAGATACGCATTTCGTTTTCGACGAGTCGATAACAAACACTGAAGAAGTTTCCAAGTAGGAAACGAAATGCGTATCTGCTTGTTGATACATAAAAAAGTTAATAGTGGAAGTAAATGGAAGAATAATAGTCTTTTAAACAAGATAATGCCTTTCTCGATTCAATGTGTTGAATTCGAATAAGAATGGTAAATGCAACGTAAATTGCCTACATTTTGGCGGTTAATAGCTTTGATGCGATTATATCACGCCGCACACTCAGTTTTTATTTCTGCAGCTCGGCAAAAATCCGCACAGCCGTGCGCCAGCAAAAGAAACAACTGATATTCCGGCAAAAATAGTGTTTGTTAGCTGATTTTCGGCGAATTATTTGCTGATTGTCAGCAATTTTGACAGAAATCTCGGCAAAAAACATGTTTGCTGGGGCACGGCTGTGCGATTCTCGGTAAAAGTTCAACATTTTGCTGAGATCCCGGTAAAAAAAATTAAGTGTATGCTTAAGAATTACTCAATTATGAGAGTAACGGATTGCGTCACGGCTTAATTGCTTAATGATTTAAAGTGTGCATGTAACCAGCATATTTGTTAAAAGAAAAATAGAAATATTATTCAAACCGCATGAGTTATTAGCAAACAAAAACAATAGTGTCCAACTAGGAAAGTTTCTCCGTCGAATGAAACTAGTTGCATTCGATTCGGTCAAGTCCTTCTATATGACACGTGTTTAACAAAATAAAAATCCCTGGGCTACACAAACACACACGCATAGACGGACATTTGCTCAGTTTTTCGAACTGAATCGATTGGTATGTAACACTATGGGTCTCCGAGCCTCCTATCAAAATTTGGCTTTTGGAGTGAAATTATAGCCTTCTTGTACAACTTTGTTGTACGAGAAAGGCAAACATGTAGTGGAGCTAACACTTTTGACGTAGAACTACGTCTGTCTTTTCTATATTAGGGTACACTTTACGATTGCACAATATCGAAAAAACGTCACGAAAATATGATAGACTTTGATCGTTAATATATCAGCCGTTACTCGATGGATTTTCAATTTTCTTGGACCATTCGATCAAGGAAAAGAGAGTCAACGCTTCATACCCAATGTACAGTAATTTGTAGTGAATGTAAATGTAGTATTTTTTTACGCGGTTTTTTCACACGAATTGCTTTTTATGTGATTTTTTTTCACTTGAATTTCAAGAATTCCGCGGTTTATTCAGACATATTTTGGTATTGACGCGGGTTTCTAAATTGTTTTAATTTACGCGGGCCATATCCTCCGCGTAAAAACTGTCTCCACTGACTGACTATATATGTGTATGATAATATTGACTATTGATAACTATTGATTCAGCAATCGGTTTCGATGCATCAGTCAATCTGGCCAGTGCATCGCAAGCTTCTTCTTCCATATCACTACATTCCAACTGGAACTTAGCCTGCTTTTCAACTTAGTAATATATTGTCATTTCTTAAGTTATTAATTGAAAGCTATCTAAGCAAAAGATATTTTAGTTACTAGATAAAGATTGTCGCTGTCGTTGCTGTCCGGAACATCTTTTGCTGGCGAGGATAGGTGAGCTAAATGTCAATGAAGGAAAAATACATACGATTTGACGATTTCGGACAGCAGAACAAAGGGAACCGAAGCGACAATCTTTATCTTGTAACTAAAATATCTTTTATCTCAGCCCACCATTGCATTCGTATGTATCTTGTGTGCCAAGAACAATGGATACACTATGCCCAGGGTGTCGAGAATGATTCCCACCCGAAAACATCCTAGATCGGATAGCAGTTCGTTTCTGCTAACTTACACGCGCGTTTTCTCTCGAAAGCTTGGGGACGTTTGACGGCAGCTTCTCGCTTACGTATATTGTCTATCCGGAATAAATTTATACCGCTTTTTATACCGAAGTTGGATTTTTCTCCAGATACAGGCAACTTTCCCAACTTCGGAAGTAGTGCGCTGGATTCGCCTAAAGATGCGCTAAACAACGCATCAATTACTTTGACAAATAAAACTTCGGATGAAAGTTCGGTTCGGAAGTCCCGACTTCCGAATTCTAACTTGGTGCTACGCCGACAATATTGATGCCAGTAGCGGGGATCGGATTCTTCTTCGCTGCTGCAGTGGGTGCGTTCTGGGAAACTTTCTTCGGCTCGTTTTTGCTGATTCCTTGGTGCTTTCTGTAGTAAACGCAAAGTCCGACGCAACTCACGTGATGGAATAATAATTATTATCAATAAACTGTCAAACTTCTTTGTCGCGTCTACTCTATTTTACCTACTAATTATACGTCTACTAATTTTATTTGCTAATTATCTAATACATGCATTCATCTCTTAGAGACTAGGTGTTCCGTGTTTTCTTAACATTATCATCCTTATTTGCTATGTTACGTTTTTAGTTATTATTAATACATTTGAATTGCCTCTGGCAGTTAGAATATTTCCTCTGGTTCAATTGAACCGTGTAGGAGTTACAATGTTTTCAGCTTAAACTAAACTTAACCTAATTTATACTAAGGGTACAAGGAGCTAATCGTTGCAATAGATGATTGCAATAGACGATTTTTATCTAAAATTGGAAATTATTTTGTTGGACATTTGTTGCAATGTCTCAATATTAGAAATTCTATGAAGTTCATTGGTACTGTACCACGAAGGCAACTTCAGAATCATTTTCAAAATTTGATTTTGAATCCTCTGAAGTGCCTTCTTTCTGGTATTGCAGCCATATTGGCACAGCATACAACATGGCTGGTCTAAAAATTTGATTGTAAATCAAAATTTGTTCTTAAGACAAAGTTTTGATTTTCTGATTATAAGTGGATATAGACACTTAATATATTTGTTACATTTGGCTTGAAGGCCTTCAATGTTATTTTTAAAAGTTAATTTTTATCTAGCAGAAGTCCTAAATATTTAGCTTCGCTAGACCAATTAATTGGAACCCCATTCATAGTGACAATATGTCTGCTAGAAGGTTTCAAATAAGAAGCTCTCGGCTTATGTGGGAAAATTATAAGCTGAGTTTTGGAAGCATTCGGGAAATTTTCCATTTTTGCAAGTAAGTGGAGAAAATATCCAAACTTTTTTGCAATCTACTACAAATGACACGAAGGCTTCGCCCTTTGTCTGAGAGACCTGCGTCATCTGCAAACAAAGATTTTTGACACCCTGGTGGTAAATCAGGTAAGTCAGAAGTAAAAATATTATACAATATGGGCCCCAGTATGCTGCCTTGGGGGACACTAGCCCTAACAGGTAATCTATCAGATTTAGAATACTGATAGTTTACCTGCAGTGAGCGATCTGATAAATAATTTTGGATCAGTTTAATAATGTACAGAGGAAAATTAAAATTCATCAATTTTACAATCAAACCTTCATGCCAAACACTGTCAAATGCTTTCTCTATATCAAGAAGAGCAACTCCAGTCGAATATCCTTCAGATTTGTTGAGCCGAATTAAGTTCGTAACTCTTACTAACTGATGAGTGGTTGAATGCCCATGGCGAAAACTAAATTGCTCATCAGCAAAAATAGAATTGTCATTAATATGAACAATCCTTCTATTTAAAATATTTTTTTCAAACAGTTTGCTTATTGAAGAAAGCAAACTAATTGGGCTATAACTAGAAGCCTCAGCTGGATTTTTGTCCGGCTTCAAAATTGGAACAACTTTGGCGTTTTTCCATTTATCTGGAAAGTATGCCAATTGAAAACATTTGTTAAATAAATTAACCAAAAAGGACAAAGAGCTCTCAGGAAGTTTTTTGATAAGTATGTAGAAAATACCATCATCACCCGGGGCTTTCATATTTTTAAATTTTCTGGTAATAGATCTCACTTCATCCAAATTAGTTCCCAACGAAGGGTCAAAAACATTCTCTTGATTGAGAATGTCTTCGAAGCTCCTTGTAACCTGATCCTCAATTGGACTAGTGAGACCTAGACTAAAATTATGGGCACTCTCGAACTGCTGAGCAAGTTTTTGAGCCTTTTCGCCATTTGTTAATAAAATTTTATTTCCCTCTTTAAGCGCTGGAATTGGCTTTTGAGGTTTTTTTAAAGAATTTTCGTTAATTTCCAAAAGGGTTTCGAACTGGGATCCAACTTCGAGACATTATTCTCAAAGTTGGTATTTCTCAGAATAGCGAAACGTTTTTTAATTTCATTTTGCAAATCTCGTCAAATAACTTTCAATGCGGGATCGCGAGTTCTTCTCACATTTTTAAGACGGATCAGTAGCTGAAGATCGTCGTCAATATTATTGGAGTTGAATTTAACTTCACATTTCGGAATTGCAATGCCTCTGGCTTCGACAATTAAATTAGTCAAACATACGAGCGCATTGTCAATATCACTTTTGGTATCGAGAAGAATATCAACATCGAAATTCCCATCGATTATTATTATTATTATTTATTCAGACTAAGGCCGAAGTGGCCTGTGCGGTATATAAGAGTCTTCTCCATTCGGCTCGGTCCATGGCTATACATCGCCAACCACGCAGTCTACGGAGGGTCCGCAAGTCATCTTCCACCTGATCGATCCACCTTGCCCGCTGCGCACCTCGCCTTCTTGTGCCCGTCGGATCGTTGTCGAGAACCATTTTCACCGGGTTACTGTCCGACATTCTGGCTACGTGCCCGGCCCATCGCAGTCGTCCGATTTTCGCGGTGTGAACGATGGATGGTTCTCCCAGCAGCTGATGCAACTCGTGGTTCATTCGCCTCCTCCACGTACCGTCCGCCATCTGCACCCCACCATAGATGGTACGCAGCACTTTCCTTTCGAAAACTCCAAGTGCGCGTTGGTCCTCCACGAGCATCGTCCAGGTCTCGTGTCCGTAGAGGACTACCGGTCTAATTAGCGTTTTGTAGATTGTCAGTTTGGTACGACGGCGAACTCTATTCGATCGGAGCGTCTTGCGGAGTCCAAAGTACGTACGATTTCCAGCCATAATGCGTCTCCGAATTTCTCTGCTGGTGTCATTTTCGGCAGTCACCAGTGAGCCCAAGTACACAAATTCTTCTACCACCTCGATTTCGTCACCACCGATGCAAACTCGCGGTGGGTGGCTCACATTGTCTTCTCTTGAACCTCTTCCTATCATGTACTTCGTCTTCGACGTGTTGATGACTAGTCCGATCCGCTTAGCTTCCCTTTTCAGTCTGATGTAGGCTTCCTCCATCTTCTCAAAGTTACGTGCCATAATATCTATGTCGTCGGCGAAACCAAACAGCTGGACGGACTTATTGAAAATTGTACCACTCGTGTTAATCCCTGCTCTTCGTATTACACCTTCCAAAGCGATGTTGAATAGCAAACACGAAAGACCATCACCTTGCCGTAACCCTCTGCGGGTTTCGAAGGGACTCGAGAATGCCCCTGAAACTCGAACTACGCACATCACCCGATCCATCGTCGCTTTGATCAACCGTGTCAGTTTATCCGGAAAACCGTGTTCGTGCATTAGCTGCCATAGCTGGTCCCGATCGATTGTATCATATGCGGCTTTGAAGTCGATGAATAGATGATGTGTGGGCACGTTGTATTCGCGGCATTTCTGCAGTACTTGGCGAATGGCAAACACCTGGTCCGTGGTGGAGCGTTCGCCCATAAAACCCGCCTGGTACTGCCCCACGAACAGCCTTGCAGTTGGTGCTAGTCGACGGCATAAAATTTGGGAGAGTACCTTGTAGGCGGCGTTCAGCAATGTGATTGCGCGATAGTTGCTACAATCCAGCTTATCGCCCTTTTGTAGATGGGACACACGACACCTTCCATCCACTCCTGCGGCAAAACTTCCTCCTCCCAAATCTTGGTAATGACCCAGTGCAGCGCTCTAGCCAGTGCCTCACCACCGTGTTTAAATAGCTCTCCTGGTAGTTGGTCAACCCCAGGGGCTTTGTTGTTCTTGAGCCGGCCAATCTCCTCCTGGATTTCCTGGAGATCCGGAGCCGGTAGAATTATGTCCTGCGCGCGTTCTCCCAGGTCCATCACCATACCGCCATCTTCGTCTGCCACATCGCCATTCAGGTGTTCTTCGTAGTGCTGCCGCCACCTTTGGATCACCTCACGCTCGTTCGTAAGAAGGTTCCCGTTTATGTCCTTACACATATCGGGCTGTGGCACGTGGCCCTTACGTGAACGGTTTAACTTCTCATAGAACTTTCGTGTGTTATTAGCGCGGTACAGTTGCTCCATTTCTTCACGGTCTCGATCTTCCTGCTGGCGCTTTTTCCTCCGGAAAATCGAGTTTTGTCTGTTCCGCGCCTGTTTATATCGTGCCTCGTTCGCCCTCGTGTGGTGTTGCAGCAATCTCGCCCATGCTGCATTCTTCTCTTCCACTAACTGCTCACATTCGCCGTCATACCAGTCGTTTCTCTGATCCGGGGGCACCGTGCCAAGTGCAGCGGTTGCGGTGCTACCAATGGCGGATCGAATATCTCTCCAGCCATCTTCAAGAGGCCGATTATATCGAGTCGCATTATCTCTTATATTGTTCGTAATGTTTGGTTTTCTAGGCGGCTTATTGTGCCTGCGCAAACCTCCTGTCTCGTCGGAGGGCCGTCGTGTCAGGGCTGTTTAGCGTCCCACCTAACACCAGGACTTGGGCTTGTGCGCTTTGAGCGGCACACGGTCGCCATCGATATACGTTTTATATAAATCCCAATCATCTCTATGATAATTAAAAGTAGAGCTGATTGAATTATAAATGGCTTCTTGTGTGATTTCAAATGTCACAGGAAGGTGATCAGAGTCAAAGTCAGCATGAGTTACCAATTGGCCACACAGCTGACATGAATCCGTTAAAACTTAATCAATGGGGGAGTTTCCTTCATCAGTGCTGCCACCTGGAAAAGTTTGGAGAAAAAGTAGAACCATGGAAATTTGACATGGCACGATATAGAAAATGAGAATTAAAATGTATCTAGAACGTTATAGAAATTTTTTTGTCAAACAATTTTTAGTTTGTGGGGCTAGAAATTCAACAATCTTAAGCATTAACTGCTTATTCAAAAAAATATAAAAATCGAGATATCATGTCTATTTTGTGTGCTTTTTAAATTCTAACCCCGTAAACCAAGATTTTTTTGAGAAACGTCCTTAATTTTTGTTTTATAACAAAAATATACTTCATTTCCTATACCACACCGTGTGAAATTTCAATGATTCTACTTTTTCTCTCGATGACAGCTGGTGGTCTTCTCCTCCCCTATTGTAGAAGGATTTCGACTGGAAGAAAAACAAGTTGGTCCATTGGGATATTGAATAGTATAATATCCCGCAGAACAATCTTCAAATAAAATTTTGCCGTTGGAATTGCTTTGAGCATTATTCCATGAACGCTGTTTGGCATTGAAGTCACCAATTATGAAGAATTTAGATTTGTTGCGAGTTAGAATTTGAAGATCAGCTTTCAACAAATTCTTTTTCTGCCCATTGCATTGAAAAGGCAAGTAGGCTGCAATGAAGGAAAATTATCCAAAATTTGTTTCAACAGAAACTCCCAAAGGGGGGGTCCCGTAGCGTAGTTGGCTACACGTTCGCCTTACAAGCGAATGGTCATGGGTTCGATTCCCAGCCCCTCCACCAAACCCTCGTCAGTCGCCGGATCTGCAGCCCATACGGTGGCGTTTGGGGTACGCGCCTTACCGTCACGGCTGCCTGATAACGACTGACAACTTGTTCTTCTCGGAGGCATTCCTCCAACGTTACCCGGATAAATGGCAACCGAACAATGCAACGATCAATGGATACACGACATGGACAAACGGACACAATGGACTCACGATGAGATGGACTGGCACCGACAACAATAATGGTAATGGAAATCTAAAAATAGATTCTGAGTGGATTCTGTACAGCAGAATACCACAGTAGATCTCGGCACCGTAGCGGTTAAGTAACACAGAGTGCCTAACAAATAAATAAAGGAATAAAAAAAAAAAAGAAACTCCCAAGGTTTCAAAAACTTTGGTTTCGAACGAAGAAAATAATTTATGTTTGACACGTCTATTAATGACAATGGCGATCCCACCACAGGCGCTGTCAAGACGATCATTTCTGTAGATAAAATAATTTGGATCTCGTTTAATGGAGAGTCCTGGTTTTAAATAGGTTTCAGTTATAATGGAAATATGCACATTATGAACTATTAGGAAGTTGAATAATTCATCTTCCTTACCCTTTAGAGAGGGAGCATTCCAATCCTGAACTTTGAAACGATTTGACCCCGGGAGAAATTGCTCGGTCCCAGAAGGGGACCCGCCTAAGCCCCAAGCAGCTGGTCTTGAGCCAACGGCCGCTTCCGGGGTGGGCACCAAAGGCCTTCTTTTTTCTCCCGGGTCCCAGGGCGGTATGAGTAGGGGAGAGTTTTGGATGTGGAGCCCTAGTAATAAAATAGTATTTCAACTTACGGTGATTTATTGACTGAGGTGGGCGGCGGCGGGTGTATCTTCAAGGGACGTCAAGCAATAGCCGCATAAATCGATAGCGTCGTCGTCGAGTACATTAGCGGGTGATTTCGACGGGCGTGGTAGGGTTGGCAGGTGCACGCTGGGCACCACGAGGCTCAGGACGGACCGAACGAATCGGTGCCCGGGAAGTGACGTCGTTTGTCGGCGAAGCACAGGATCCGGTGAAATCCCGTTCTGGTGGTTAGGTGTTTCGTAAGCGATGGAACAACATAATCCGAGGGCCGATGATCCTTCCCTGAGGGAGTCGCGACGGGCTCCATGAGGCTCCGAACAGACCGAACGAATCGGTCGATAGTAATGGATGTAGATGCTTTGGCTGGCGGTTGACGGTGAAGCTTGGTGTAGCGGGTGATCTGACTGTGCAAAGGCTTCAACGGATGTGTGAAGGAAAGAGCGTGATCCACCTCCGTCTGGCCGGTTGCCGACCGAAATCCGGGTGCCCGAAAAAGGGCGCGAACGCGAATAACTGGAGCTTGCGGCCGATGGTAAGTTTGTCCACGAGATGCCGGGTAAAGGGCTTGTTGGTAACTACTCCTCAACTGGACGGAATTTAGTGGTCAACTTCACTAGGTGGTCGTAGAACCAATCCGGACTTCACACACGTGTCGGAAAACGGAAGATTAAAGCTCGCCAACAATCAACCCACAATACTTGTAAGCGAAATAGATCTTTTCACAGTGATCGTCGCAACCATACTACCCTCGTTCGTTTTGGGCGAGCTCCAACCACCCAAAAAATTCGGGCACTCATTATTTTCGTCCCCTTCGCCGTTTCAGTATATCCGCCCCCACGAGCCATCCGCATTCACACTGGCTCCCACGATCTGCGTTGCGTTTGAAGCGTTAGTTGGTATCTAGCTGAACAATAAATACTCCTACCATCCCACATCGTAATAGTAATCAATGTTACCGTACGGTAACAGTCCCCCTCTGGTCAGAGAGAAAAAAGGATAATACAATTGTTCTTTTTTCTAGCCCTAGTAAACTATTATTAATTGTAATTAACATTGCAAACGAACAAAACAAATTAGATACGGAAAAATAACGAATAATATTAATGATAACAATAACAGTGTACACTTATGTAATCGAACGTTGTAAGAAAATCATCGCGAATAATGGCATATGAGTCCAAAACTTGCAGCTTTGTGATACAATGAAGACCTTTCACAACCTTCCTGGACTCTCGAGGATGGTGTCGACAAAACAATAGAAAAAAACTTCCACAATGCGTCGAAATTCCCTTAACTAGTCGTGGTCTGAAAACATAACACGCCACCGACTGTCTCGCGGGACAGGACCGACTCGGACTAACGACTGGACGATACTGATTTTCGGCGATCACTACCTGGTCGCCGTCAACTGCGCTTTGCACTCTCTCACTAGGTGATCGTGCACGTGAGAGGTAACCTACACGCTCGCGCTAGGCGTAACGTGCTATAAAATTCATGCATGCATTCAAATAAATTATACGATCGTAGAACAGTTCCCTCCGTTGAGAAAACTGCTGAGATCGACCTCTTATGAGTCGATTATCTCATATCCGGATTTTAGTGTTCGAACGACTCTCGTCCGCTTTGGAACGAAGCCCGCGCGCGTACGTAATGAAATGCTTGCCTATGAGAACGTCTCCTCCGGCAAGCGTGTTAGCGTGTTAATTCAATATGTATCCTACAAAAATCCTATCGACCGGTGACATCTACGGGATTCGCTCCGCGGAAAGCGATTACCCCAGAAAAAATGGCCAAGGACAGAGGGTAGGATCTAAAAATTGAAAAAGTACTAGTGAAGGGCAGGAATCCATTTTGTTTAATTTATTATTCTAGGTGCTAGTCGCGCTCAGTGACCAGGGACGCCTATTGTTCGCAATAGTTAGATGACCGCATGGGAAGAGACCGATGGTCATTGTTAAGCGGCTTTCAGCAGCTTAGCTGGCCACACACCGAGATTACGACCTTGAGCATCAATTAGTTCGTAAGACGAAGAGCCATGTCTAGCTACAACAGTACAAGGTACATATTGGGCTCCTAATTTCGAATTATAGTATTCGAGGGCATTTGAAAGTTTTGTATTTTTTTTATACACCGTATCACCTACTTTCAACGGGTTAGCAGGTTTTCGAGTATGCAAGTTGTATGTATTGGTGGAGGTGGCATGGGCTTTTTGAAGATTTTTTTTGAATTAAAGACAACAATTGAGGGTTTTGTTCTTTTATTCGCGCGACACGTTCCTCGACTGTAGATTCGCATTCACTTTCGAGACGGGAATGATCTGTTCCTTTTAAGACGATCTCTTCTCCTCGAGCTAGGCGAAATGGACTGTATCCAGTGGAGGAATGTAGAGTTGAATTAATTATTACCTCAATCTCTGATAATCGCGAATCCCACAATCTTTGATTGTCGCGTGCGTAGGAACGAATTGCTGTGTTAATGCCCCGATTAACACGCTCAACAGGATTCGCTTGACAATGGTAACGCGATGTTAACCACTGCTGCACCTCGAAGCGATCAAGCAGTTCTCGGAATTCACGGGACGTAAATGTCGTGGCATTGTCCGTCAAGACAATCGCAGGCACCGAATTTCGGTAAAACCAATGATCCACCAGTTCAGCGCAAAGCGTTTTTGATGAAATTTTAGAGAATGAGTGCAGCTGCACCCACTTGGTGAATAGGTCCATCGTCACTAAAATATACTGCTTACCACTGGTGGTGCGTGGAAGAGGACCTATATAGTCGAGAGCAATAATTTGCCAGGGGTGTGTTGCTTCCCGCATATCACCCATAAGTGGTGTGGTTGAGACGTTAGGGGGTTTAATTTGTTTGCATTCCTTGCATGTTCGAACATATTCTCTCACCTCCCGGAACATGTTCGGCCAATGAAAATGCTGTCGGATTTTTCCGACGGTTTTATCTATGCCAATGTGCATCATGTCATCGTGGATCGCTTTTATAATTGATGGTCGTGTTTCCGGACTGGGAACGACCTTCCAGTCGAACCGATGGTCCGCCAGCTCATCATTGAACACATATTTGAGCAACTGACTATTTTGGATGCGGAAGTCTGGATAATCTGGATAACCTGTTGTTTGAGGGAATTGTACCATTCTGAGTCAGATTTCTGGGATACAGCCACTATACTCCTCGACAGGGCGTCGGGAACCACATTATCCCTGCCACGGCGATGGACAATGGTCATATCGAAAACTTGTAGAGATAAACTCCACCGACTGAGGCGAGACGATGTCTTCCACTTTGACTTCATAATGAAGGTCAAAGCAGAAGAGTCGGTCACGAGTATGAAATGACTTCCCTCAAGATATCCTCTGAAATGCTCAATTGAAAGGAGCGCCGCCAGTCCCTCCTTTTCTGTGGCGTGATAAGATCGCTCCGATGTAGTTAGTTTTTTGGAATAATATTCCACGACTCGCTCTTGCCCGTCCACTTTTTGGGTGAGCATCCCAGCTATGGCATGGTCACTGGCATCAGTGTGGACGATGAACTCATGCTCAAAATCTGGGCTAGTCAAAATAGGAGCGGTGATCAATTTAGCCTTAATCTCTTGGAATGCCTCCTCGGCTTCGGCGGTCCATTTCAAATTTTTGGACTTCGTTTTAAGAAGCTCTGAAAGGGCCGAGGTTGTCTTGCTATAATCGACGATAAATCGCCGATAATAGTTCGACATACCCAAAAACCTACGTAGTTTGGTAATTGTATTTGGCCGCTCGTACTCGACTATAGGTCTTACTTTCTCTGGGTTCACCCTTAATCCCTGAGAAGATAAGATATAGCCGAGGAACGGAATTTCATCCAAGCAGAAATGCGATTTTTCTAGCTTAATCGATAAATTCGCGTCCCGCAATCGTCTCGCAACCTCTTCGAGCAACCGCACGTGCTCCTCGAATGTCTCCATCACTATGACGATGTCGTCCAAGTAGACGAAGACAAACGGTTCCAGTACACCCTGACCTAACACTCGGTTCATCAACCTTGCCAGTGTCGCTGGGCTGTTGACTAAACCGAATGGAAGGCGGGTGAACTGGAACATCCCCTTCCCTTGCACACTGAACGCACAATATCGGCGAGACTCTCGCGCCAACGGTATTTGTAGGAATGCCTCCGAGAGGTCTATCGTTGACAAATAGCGGGCTTTTGGTAACCGGCCGAGTATGCGTCCAGGGTGCGGAAGGGGATAGGCGTCACGTACGGTGCGCTCGTTGAGTTTACGAGCGTCAAGACAAAGGCGAATTGCACCAGACGGTTTACGGACCGGAACGATATTTAGGGATCAATCGGAATTGGACTCTTCAATTATTCCTCGGCTCAGCATCCTATCCAACTCCAAAAATAATCCCTCATGGATTTTTGGAGCAATCGGATACGGATAGATTCTTACAGGCTTCGCGTCTCTCAGCTCCGGACTGATGGTTATTGAGTGCTCATACAAGTGGGTAGTGTCCAAGTTTTCCGCCGTGGCCACCTTAAAGAGCCCTTTGGTGCGATCTAGGATCTGTTGTTGCTCGTTAGTAAGAGCTACAATTGGAGTTTCCTCCTCAGCTGGAGGAGGTTTTGGTGAGGTCATAGCGAGGGAAGCGATGGTGGGAACAATTCCGAAGACTTTCCAAAAGTCCATACCGCAGACACAATCTTTGGTTAAGGCCGGGGCAACCAAGGTTGGTAGGACTCGGGTTTTACCATTGAAAGTATAGGGCAGCAGAACTTCCCCGAGGATTTCTAATCGCGATCCATCAGCTGTATGAAGCTCCACCTCATTTGCCGGTTTCTTGATCTGCACACGGCGGAATGCACCGAACAAAGATTGGTTAATGAAGGTCAGGTTGCTTCCGCAATCGAGCAAAGCCTTTACCTTCGTGTCAAATATTGTAATATCCACATGGGGTCGATCGTCGTTACTGTTATTATTAATGGTAATTTTATGGACTTGGGATGATGGTTCCTCGTCTAGCTGATCTGACGGAGTCTCGTAAAACTGACCCAATTCAGCCAGCCAGCTTTGGAAATCATCTTCTTGTTGCGCTTGAGGAAGTTCCTGCGGCTTTAGGACTTCCTCATTTGGTTTTTTAAACAGAACGGACAATTGTTCCTCGTGAATCCTTTGAAGCCACATGCTTCGCAGAATACTCTGCGAGGAATGGGACAGTCTGAAAGGTCATGTTCCTCCCCACAATTGAAACATTCATCATTTGACGGAGGAGAGTAATTAGACACCATTTTCAACAAAGCACTCGACTGGCTAGGTCCAGCGGGCACATCTTTTGGAGTCGGCGGAATTCCCGTCCCTTTGCCTTGATTCCTAAAGTCATTCCGTCCGTTAGGAGGTTTGGGCTGTGCTGCCCTTTGACTGTTAACATTGAGTTTTGAATTTTTCGATGTTTGATTCGGAGCGCCATGCTGGTCATAGGATTTACTCCGAGGGTAGAATGTTTTGGACCCCCCGCCGCTTGTGTTTCCGGTATTGTTGATTATGCATGCTTCTCGCTTACTGGGACCAAACACTTTTGAAAAGGCGGAAAAGTCCGTAGCGTCCAAATCTTTACCTATTTTTACTAACTCCGACAAAGTACGAATATTCTTTCCCACAAGAGCCTTGCGACAATCGTAGCGCAGGTTGGCTTTGAGGATTTCAACTTTTTCCAAGTCTGTCATAGGTTGATTCATGGCTTGAAGAAATTTATCGATCTGCAAATAATATTGCTGGAACGATTCTCCTTTTTGCTGTCGTGTTTGATAGATTTTGGTGCGGAGTACTGAGTCTAAATCCGGGTGTCGAAACTCCCCCTTGAGCTCATTGACTAAATGAGTCCAACCGAAAAGCGTATTTTGATTGCGGCGAGCCGAGTACCAACTCAGTGCGGCACCTTCAAACAAATGGATTGCCGAATCGAATAAATCATCGGCCGAAGTATGCTCTGATATAGCCAACTGATGAATGTGTGACAAAAATTCATTCAGACCCAGACCTTGGTCTGTTCCAGAATATTTTTTTTATCTTCCATTGAGACACAGGAATTGCCTTTCGCTGCGAGGTAGCAGGGTAAGGTTGTTGAATGTACCGAACTGCAGGTGGTGCAGAATTTGTAGCGCTCTGAGTGTTACCAGGAGCAGAGGACGTGAACGAAAGGTCATCCAGCCTCTGTTGAAATGAGCTGTTCAGCACGTCTCCACCAATAGTGGTAGACTCTGGTAAAGCTACACTTCTTTTAAATGCGACTTTTGGTGCTAATGAAGGCCTAACACCTTTATCGAAGTTGGCCCAACTCACGGTGGGTGCAGTTGGGACTTCTTCTGGTTCTACCGGCCGTTGACGGAAGGGATTAGTATCATTGAAATTGTTTGGCTTCGGTGGTGGCGGATTTGATCGCATTTCATCTCTCAAACCATTAATTTGAGAGGCTAACGCTTTGATTAGGCTCCCAATATCCGTCATGGCTTGGTTGAACTGTTCGGTTGTAACATACTGAGTTCGCTCGGTTTGCTTTGGAATAGCTCCGGTGTGGGTTGGTGGATTAGGCACTGGTTGCTCTTCTATCCCTCCCACAGCTTCATCAAGCAAATCAGACTCATTCTCCGAGTCATCTTCCGAGTTCCCGAAAAAAACATCCTCTGACCAAAAATGCTCCGAAAACAAGTCCAGTACACTGCGAAATGCTTCCCTGGCTCGTATTTTCATATCGCCGATGGCATGGTTTTTCACCACGGCGAGCCGATGACCCAAATGTAACAAGCGTGCTTTACATGTAACTTTCCCTTGGGTATTTTGACCATTGGATAGAAACCGTTCGTGTTCCCGTAATAAATACCTACATGCGTCAAGATCGATCTCGGGATCTTGATCGTAATGGATTATGAATTCGTGACCTTCTCGTTCATTTTTCAAAATTTGTTTTAATCTTCTGCGACGTTTGCAGCGCGATTCGTCATCCGCAATGACGACATTCCGTAGTAGGAGCTCATAATCAAGCTCCCCGGGTGACAGATGGTCAACCCTCATTCCCCGATAAAGAACACTGAAGTCCGGACCGGACACGGATACGCGAGGTGGCATTTTAGTAATCGACCAGACAGGGTTATCAGACGCAATTTGGAAGAGATTTGAACAACTAATTATTCACAATTTATTATGCACTGAATCGCAAGACTAAAAGTCGACTTCAAACATCCATAGAATCGAAGAATTTGTTAATTGATCTAACGAGAGTACCTATCCCACCGAAGTGACGCAACTGGATCACTCGCGTAGTTTTCCTTGCAATTAGAAATATTTTGCCAAGCGGCTTCCGACCCGCGATAATAAGCAAAACGCTTTTTTTCCGTCTCTAGCCTGACCAGAGTGACTTTCAAAGAAATCTACTTTGTTTGAAACTCCCCCACTACCAGTGAAGAAAAAATATTCAAGAATATTTTTTCTCTCCTAGGAACCTGTTCCTACTTTTACGTTGGGCGCCATTGAAACGATTTGACCCCGGGAGAAATTGCTCGGTCCCAGAAGGGGACCCGTCTAAGCCCCAAGCAGCTGGTCTTGAGCCAACGGCCGCTTCCGGGGTGGGCACCAAAGGCCTTCTTTTTTCTCCCGGGTCCCAGGGCGGTATGAGTAGGGGAGAGTTTCGGATGTGAGAGTCCTAGTAATAAAATAGTATTTCAACTTACGGTGATTTATTGACTGAGGTGGGCGGCGGCGGGGTGTATCTTCAAGGGACGTCAAGCAATAGTCGCATAAATCGATAGCGTCGTCGTCGAGTACATTAGCGGGTGCCTCGACGGGGCGTGGTAGGGTTGGCAGGTGCACGCTGGGCACCACGAGGCTCAGGACGGACCGAACGAATCGGTGCCCGGGAAGTGACGTCGTTTGTCGGCGAAGCACAGGATCCGGTGAAATCCCGTTCTGGTGGTTAGGTGTTTCGTAAGCGATGGAACAACATAATCCGAGGGCCGATGATCCTTCCCTGAGGGAGTCGCGACGGACTCCACGAGGCTCCGAACAGACCGAACGAATCGGTCGATAGTAATGGATGTAGATGCTTTGGCTGGCGGATGACGGTGAAGCTTGGTGTAGCGGGTGATCTGACTGTGCAAAGGCTTCAACGGATGTGTGAAGGAAAGAGCGTGATCCACCTCCGTCTGGCCGGTTGCCGACCGAAATCCTGGTGCCCGAAAAAGGGCGCGAACGCGAATAACTGGAGCTTGCGGCCGATGGTAAGTTTGTCCACGAGATGCCGGGTAAAGGGCTTGTTGGTAACTACTCCTCAACTGGACGGAATTTAGTGGTCAACTTCACTAGGTGGTCGTAGAACCAATCCGGACTTCACACACGTGTCGGAAAACGGAAGATTGAAGCTCGCCAACAATCAACCCACAATACTTGTAAGCGAAATAGATCTTTTCACAGTGATCGTCGCAACCATACTACCCTCGTTCGTTTTGGGCGAGCTCCAACCACCCAAAAAATTCGGGCACTCATTATTTTCGTCCCCTTCGCCGTTTCAGTATATCCGCCCCCACGAGCCATCCGCATTCACACTGGCTCCCACGATCTGCGTTGCGTTTGAAGCGTTAGTCAGCAGCCGCCCACCGCATTTGAATCGGACGTTATCTAGCTGAACAATAAATACTCCTACCATCCCACATCGTAATAGTAATCAATGTTACCGTACGGTAACAACTTTCACACAATTATTTGGATCCATTAAAACGGAGTCCGATAACAATTTTTTGTGTGTACTTTATACCAACCTAAACAGCTTCAGGTTATAAATAGTGGAATATATAGATGAGCGAAGATAAATCCCCTGTCTCCAAACGAACTGTCAAACGTGTCTCCAAACGAGCATAACGTCACGATTTCAATGGAAACGTTAAGGGCTGTGACGTCATATCCGTGTGTGCACGGGCAAAAAAATCGACTCAGCCATGCTTTCGCTCATCTATAGATTCTACTATCTATACTTCAGGTATGGTATTTGTTTTGAACATTGCATCAATCATGTGATGCAATTGTTTAGTTAAAAAATTTAAATCCGAAGCAGACATGCTACCTGTGAGATCGCGTCCGCCCGCGGCTGCGACTAAATAAGACTGAGCTGTCACCATCTCAACAGCAATCATCATCATGAACAGTGTTGCCGAACACATAACAAATGCAAAAGCTACACATTTAATGACTGTTTACATATTGTGCATTTCATCATAAATTGTACGATAATGCGCGTCTAATATACTACAATCCCCCTTTTGATATAAAAATGGCCAACACGTTTGGGTTATACATATTGAATTACTTAACGGTTTCACACCAACTCAAGATATCATCGCAAGTTATGCCAGACGAACTTCAGGCTAAATTTAAGTAAATGGTCATTGTATCTACTGTTGTCGTCTGGTAAATGTCTCTAGTATAAATTCACCACCATTTGATTGAACTTGTTACCATATGATACATTATTATAGTCCAAACAGACTTGAATAAACTACAATGCACGCGTTCTAATCCTTACTGCAATCCCACAAAGATTTCAGTGTCTTGATAATAGATTCCATCTTTAACTTCGCTTCACTTCAAATCACCAACTGTATTTCGATACAAGAACTGTCTTAGTCACGACTTATTTTTACCAACCCTTATGCCATGAATGACTGGCACTATATATCCACCTTTTACAGTATAATCCTATTGCTGCATGCCCTTCCTTCCT
Organism: Armigeres subalbatus; assembly: GCF_024139115.2. Classification (NCBI taxonomy): domain Eukaryota; kingdom Metazoa; phylum Arthropoda; class Insecta; order Diptera; family Culicidae; genus Armigeres; species Armigeres subalbatus. The sequence continues at coordinate 203,696,107 of NC_085141.1, read as the reverse complement.
TTTCTTTCGAAATTGGCGACCATGTCCGGTGATTTTTCACAATTAGCATCTATTTTTGAAAATTACCCCATCATCTGAATGTCTCATGAAGCGCCCAGATGCTGATTCCTGCACTATTCATGTAGATGAAACTTTCGAATGGATCTTTCAAATCTTTTTCTGAAATTAATCAACTTTAGCTACATAAGCTTGCTTGTGATACAAATCATCATAGTTTAATCAATAATGTTCACCGCTCACCACAATCCAATCAATAATGGTCATAATATTGTTAATCCAGATATTGTTAACTATTTCTATAAGTACTAGTATACCTGGCATGTTTCCATGTACTTCTACAAAAACCGTAAATAGCATTCAAAACATATCAGTACATATATGCGGCTTTTTGTGATTATCTTGCCTAGGGTATGAACTCAAAAGCGCTATCCAACGCAGACCACTTTTCGACCAAACAGTATCCAATGTAGTCTGATTGGATATAAAGGAAAGGACTTCTGATGAAGCAAACGTTTCATGCAACGTCTTAAACTTTTAAACGTGTACCCACATTTCAAGTTATTGATGACCTAATAATTATACACAAACATAGCACAACGTGAAAATATGCTTGCCTCAGGGCGAACTCAAGGGCAAGTATAAACACCTCCTCTTCACAACTTCATAACTATCCTCCTCGAATAGTGCGTTTCGTCAACCTATCACACAATAAATCGTCAAGGGTATGGATTCAATAACAGTCTCCCACCTACATTGCGCACACATCAAGCCTAAACCTCCCTCTAAACCTCCGGTCATATGAAGTAAATCCGTACCTTAACCCTAACTTTGCCGTTCAAAAGTCGTACTCGACCGATGTAATCTCTTTCTTTCTTAGCTCCTCTCATGTCGACCGATTTATACAGGAACAAACATGGTGAACAAGTGTTTATAGAATACTGGCCAATATTGGAATGAATCCCCTGCTAACGTGAACTGCCCGGCATTCAATCTCATTATCAACAAACACTTGTGTAGGTATATACTACACAAACCAAGAAACTCCAGAACTGAGTGGCAATTAGTGAATTTTAGCGCAAAACAGTAAAATGTGACGAACAAACCATAATCATACTAACACCACCGGGCATACCTCCAACATACTACGAATTAACCCTCACACCACGACCACACACCGGTTCGAACTACTATGAATTTTTATGCATCGACTCTCATTATATACAGTTCCACGTATTTTAAAAGAAACTTTACTATATTATGACAAATGCCCTCGGATAAAGAATTCGACCTTTCTTCTACAGGGCTCAAGCAATTGCAGACAGAAACTGTCTTCTTCACAGCCACCAACAAAAATGTACCTCTCATGTGAAACTACCGAATCCAAAAATCACACTAAATCACAAATAGTCAGGTCTAGCCTCTTCGTTGCTACATCACAACCCATCTTATAACACACTTCTTCTTCTTCTTTTTCTTCAATGACTCAATATTCCAACTGGAACTTAGTATTCTATCTGCACTTCCTTAATTGGAAGCTTTTCTATGCCCACCATTGCATGAGTATGTATCTTGTGTGGAGAGCACAATGGGTATACTATTCCCAGGGATCGAGAATGTTTCGAATCGAACTCGTCATCTCCGGACTGGGAACGCTACGCCTTCGCTCGCAAGGCTGTGTTGTTTCACTACATCTTCTGAATTTTCAATTAGGATAAAACCAGTCTGACCAGCCACATAGTCCGAAAAGAACTCTAAACGCACAAATCAGCATGCCTTATCACACCTACCAACGCCATGTATCAACCGTCTCGTTGAAATGCACAACTGAAGCCACTCCCATCGAAACCCAGCCCTCATCAAGTATTTCCACAATTTCCAAGCATGAAGGTATTGCAAAATAATGATATTCACCTGCTTTTATAATACATACACTCATCGTGCAGCCTACACGATGGGGCATTTCTTTACCTGAAGAGCGTGTATTACAAAGTGTCGATACTGTCAGAATTAGAACAATATTCATCGTCCATTCCCATACGAAATTGTGTTCCAAACGATCAGGAGACCTGTCCAATGCGGCACATGTCAGTACTCTTCCTACTCCTACAGGACTCTACCTTTACCCACCGATGAATCTATCATTCTGGAATCCTTTACACCGGAACAAGAATCAAACACCGCCCACTCGCAAATTGCAGCTGCGTATCATATTCCTCAGCCAATGAAGAAGCGCAATCTCCCTCTTTCCACTTTAATGACTTTACATCTCAAACCGGGACATCGTTGCCTCCAGCACTTTTCAGATATCTACATGATGATAGTCAAGAGTTTGATAATTTCCAACCTCACAAATCTCAAAATAGGGTCGTAATAGAATCCAGCCGCCTTCAACACAATCAACGTTGTAGCCATACATCTTACTGGTAATCCAAGCGAAGTTCCGAGGGTCTCAATAAGGACTATACTCAGTCGAGAAACTTCCGATTAATCTAAATATCACTTTACTTCCGAAGTGCATCTTGAATCATGCACCTTCAATCCACTTATCTTACTGCGACGACAAAGCTACCATCGCTCTTAAGCAACTAGTCACGGCACAACACTCTCCACCAAATCAAATAATGTCTATTATGCACCAAACTAAAAATTGGTCTTCAGTAAGTGAATACATCACTGTCAATTCATGACCATATTTTCTCCAAATTTCCAAAATTTAGCTTCTTAGCATTCGATGCTCGACAATACCTTAGAACAGAACTCTGCGAAATACACCGATAAACACCCATGAGTGCACCTCTGCACACTCTGCCATCTCTTCTTTTTTAACCTCCAACTAATCTTTCCTCTTAAATGCAACCAAATGTCAAGAAGGCTTATGTTATGCAACAGGAGCATCTTTTAAATACTGATCTCTTCATTTTCATTGTAGTGCCAACAATGGACTTTTCCATATGAATACTGATCCTCCACTTATCATAATTCATTCATTATTTTATTTCTTTTCTCTCCGAGGCCGACACTCACTGTCATCAACATGTATTACTTCTCTAACTTCCAAGTGCTCAGAGGAAATCCATGTAACATTTGCATGTCATTCTCATCAAAATTTTACATTTTCCTGCTTCAGTAAATCTCATTAACTCCGCGCTCTCTGAGAAAAACAACAACTATCCAAATCAACGAAACTTCATCCGGAAAACCAGAAGTCTTCCGCCCTCTCACATTTCAGGGAAACTCTCCGCACCACAATGACTACTGCAGAATTCACAGATTCCGCCTGACAACTCATCGTCCGGGAAATCCTATAAACTTCCGCTTGCTCCGCGAAAATGCCAAACATTTTCTCTATACCTTCAGAATCCACAGATCCTGCCAGATTTGCTTCATCTGGGAAATACTGAATATTTCCGCTTCTCCACGAGAATGTCAAACATTCTCTCGAACTTTGCCCCCTGGAGAATTCTTAAAATTCTCGCATCCAATTCTAGGGGAATCCTTCAGATTCCCGCCTACTCCAAGAGAATCACTTTGATTCTCGCAAAGTTCGCCCCACGGAGAATTCTCGCAAATTCTCGCGTCTTTTTTTCTCATCCAGTCGGCAGTGAAACTATCATTTTCACTCCACAAAATCCAACCAAGGAAAAGGTTCCACTGGTTCCAACATTTTTCAAACGAAACCATTACTTTCGTAATACAACGGCTAACCAGTATCCACTGATTCTTTTTTCGAAGAAAATCTGCAATATTTACCTTTTACAATCCCATCCTCGTCGCCAGTTGTGAGATCGCGTCCGCCCGCGGCTGCGACTAAATAAGACTGAGCTGTCACCATCTCAACAGCAATCATCATCATGAACAGTGTTGCCGAACACATAACAAATGCAAAAGCTACACATTTAATGACTGTTTACATATTGTGCATTTCATCATAAATTGTACGATAATGCGCGTCTAATATACTACACTACCTGAATTGGCAACATGACCGTTATCTTCCGTTGGGACATGGGTATAATCCTCATTTTGAGAAGAGAAATTTTGTCTACCAGCAGCGATATTTGCATACGTAGGTACATTCGAAAAATAGGAATTTACTGAAGTGCTCGCTACCCGTTGAGGAGCGGCAAAATTTGTTTGTGGATTGTGATGGGTATGAATTACTCGACCGGTAACTGGTTTCGAATTTTGAGCATTTGAAAATTTTCTACCCGTCGAATCTGGGATCCGATTGGAATTTCCCGTCATCAATTTTGCACGGGAATTCAAAACTTTTTTGCGTGAAGGGCATTCCCAGAAATTGGATTTATGATTGCCTCCACAATTTGCGCACTTAAATTTATTGGAATTTTCTCTCACAGGGCATGCGTCCTTGGCGTGAGAGGTTCCACCACAAATCATGCATTTAGCATCCATGTGACAATGTTTGGTTCTATGACCCCACTTACGGCGCTGGGTGGGGTTTTGGAAATTTCCAACAGGCCTGCGGAAATGTTCCCATGTAACAAGGACATGGGACATAATACAGGCCTTTTCCAAATTTTTCATATTATTTAGTTCACTTTTGTTAAAATGAACTTATAAAATTCTTGAGAAATGCCCCTCTGGGAAGTACTAGAGTGATATTTCTTTTTCATCTTAATTACTCGGACTGGTGAAAACCCAAGTAATTGAGAAATTTTCATTTTAATCTCATCCAGTGTTATGAAAACTCATATGTGAATATGTACGTTATGTGGAAGATATTGATTTGGAAAATGTATTGGAGGTAACCACTTTCCCTTCGATGGGACTCGAACCCATGACCCTACAGTACGCTAGATTGGTGCTTTTAACAAACTAAGCTACGAAGGACCTCCGTCAGCCTTCGCAACCTAGAGGCTACTGAACGAGCTCGAGATTCCCAAATTGGACGCATAGTCAAATCACTCGCAATCCATTTCTCAAGCCAATACTTCCACATGGGTATAGTACACGTCCACATTAGAGGAGCGTGAGTATTTAGAATGTTTGTCGACTATACACATACTTCATCAGCAACTGTACTGATCAAGTGAGGTTGTATAAGCTATTTGCCAGTCGGTCGTCAAGCTCAGACCCGACCGCATTGCGTAGGCAAGAGCAATGGATGGCTTGAGAAATGGATTGCGAGTGATTTGACTATGCGTCCAATTTGGGAATCTCGAGCTCGTTCAGTAGCCTCTAGGTTGCGAAGGCCGACGGAGGTCCTTCGTAGCTTAGTTGGTTAAAAGCACCAGTCTAGCGTACTGTAGGGTCATGGGTTCGAGTCCCATCGAAGGGAAAGTGGTTACCTCCAATACATTTTCCAAATCAATATCTTCCACATAACGTACATATTCACATATGAGTTGAGACATGTTTCATTGGTACGTCAAATAGTTGGTTTGGATTTTTGCAAATGGCGAAAAATAAACAATGGCGGAGATAGCTTTTGAAAGCTGCAATCTTCCGGGAATGGCAGTCAGAAGGTGCGTTTAGGGGAGTAGTTTGTTGAAAAAAATAATCAGAGCATTCGGTCATTTCCTATCTAAATTACAGCTTCCGTTTCAACTTACCCCGCATTTCAACTTGCCCCGGTGTACCTTATTAAGGTCTGAGGGAAGCTCTCTCGCGGTAGAGCGCTATTTTCGTACTAAAATGTCTATAACTCGGAATTGGGAACGAATTTCGCTTATCCCAACTGACAATCTTTTTGAAATTTATCAAGGAATGTTCCTACAAAATTTCATGGACCTACTATTTCCCAAATTTGAATTAAGCTCTAAATACTGAACTATTGTACAACTGAAATTTTCGCTTCTCAGTACCTCTCTCCGATGATTTGAGGCACAAAGGAACTGAATTTCGCAAAACCCAACTGACAAAAGTTTTGAATTTTTCCAACGATCATTTTGATGTAATAAAAAGTATATGTCACCGCAATAAATTTTGCAGGAAGCTCTTTTTACTTCAACCAAGTTTTTTAAATTCCATACAAAAGTTACCATTTCGGGAGAGCAGCCAACAGCATATTTTCTTGTGGCGCACGGCAGGAAAGGAGCGATGAGAGCGGTAGAAAGTCCGTCAACTTTGTATCTAGCGTGACACTAGAAAAAGCGTATTCCTATTTGTGAACACGAGGATACCAAATATATAAATTGAAATCAAATATAGGAATTTGATGAGATAAACAATCGAAAATAAATAAAACAAATAAGACAAATAGAACAAATAAGCAAAATAAAAGAAATAAGACAAATAAGACAAATAAAGCAAATAAGACAAATAGGACAAATAAGATAAAGAAGACAAATTCCTACGATTCCCTCCAGGTATTCCTCAAGAAGTTCCTCCAGAAGTTCCTCCGGAAGTTCCTCCAAGACTTCCTCCAGGAAATCCTCCAGAAGTTCCTCCAGGAATTCCTCCTGGATCTCCTTCAGGAATTATTCCGGAAGTTCCTCCAGTAATTCCTCCTGGAATTCCTCCGGAAGTTTCTACAAAAAATTCCTCCGAAAGTTCCTCCTGGAATTCCTCTGGAAGTTCCTCCAGTAATTCCTCCGAAAGTTCCTCCTGGAATTCCTTCGGAAGTTCCTCCAGAAATTCGGAAGTTCCTCCAGGAATTCCTTTAGAAGTTCTTCCAGGAATTTCTTCGGAAGTTCCTCCAGGAATTTCTTCGGAAGTTTCTCCAGGAATTTCTTCAGAAGTTCTCCCAGGAATTTCTCCGCAAGTTTATCCAGAAATTCTTTGGCAAGATCCTCCAGAAATTCTTTCGGAAGTTACTGCAGAAATTCCTTCGGAAGTTTATCCAGAAATTCCTTTGAGAGTTTCTCCCGGAATTCCTTCGGAAGTTTCTCCAGGAATTCCTTCAGAAGTTTTTCCAGGAATTCCTTCGGAAGTTTCTCCAGAAGTTCCTCCGCAAGTTTCTCCAGGAATTCCATCGGAAGATTCTCCAGGAATTCCTCCGGAAGTTATTCCAGGAATTCCTCCAAAAGTTCTTCCTGGAATTCCTCCAGAAGTTCCTCCAGTAGTTCTTCCGAAAGTTCCTCCTAGAATTCCATCGGAAGTTCTTCCAGGAATACCTTCGGAAGTTTCCAGGAATTCATTCAGAAGTTCTTCCAGGAATTTCTTCGGAAGTTTCTCCAGGAATTTCTCCGCAAGTTTATCCAGAAATTCTTTGGCAAGATCCTCCAGAAATTATTTCGGAAGCTACTGTAGAAATTCCTTCGGAATTCCTGCTGGAATTCCTTGGGAAGTTCCTCCAGGAATTCCTTCGGAAGTTTCTCCAGGAATTCCTTCAGAAGTTCATCCAGGAACTTCATCGGAAGTTTCTCCAGGAATTTCTCCGCAAGTTTATCCAGAAGTTCTTTGGCAAAATCTTCCAGAAATTCTTTCGGAAGTTACTGCAGAAATTCCTTCGGAAGTTCTTCCAGGAATTCCTTCAGAAGTTCCTCTAGAAATTCTTTCGGAAGATCCTCCAGAAATTCTTTTGTAAGTTACTGCAGAAATTCCTTCGGAAGATTATCCAGTAATTCCTTTGGGAGTTTCTCCCGGAATTCCTTCGGAAGTTTCTCCAGGAATTCATTCAGAAGTTTCCCCAGGAATTCCTTGGGAAGTTTCTCCAGAAATTCCTTCGGAAGTTTCTCCAGGAATTCCATCGGAAGATTCTCCAATAATTCCTCCGGAAGTTACTCCAGGAATTCCTCCGAAAGTCCCTCCAGGAATTCCTCCGGAAGTTTCTCCAGAAATTCCTCCGAAAGTTCCTCCTGGAATTACTTTGGCAGATCCTCAAGAAATTCGGAAGTTCCTCCAGGAATTCCATCGGAAGGTTCTCCAGGAATTTATTCGGAAGTTCCTCCAGGAATTCCGCCGGAAGTTCCTCTAGGAATTCTTTCGGAATTTTCTTCTAGGAATTCCTTTGGAAGTTCCTCCACAAATTCGAATGCAGGAATTCCTTCAGAAGTTTATCCAGAAATTCCTTTAGAAGTTTCTCCAGGAATACCTTCGGAAGTTCCTCGAAGAATTCCGTCGGAAGTTCCTCCAAGAATTTCTTCAGAAGTTCCGCCAGGAATTCCTTCGGAAGTTCCTCCTGGAATTCCTTCGGAAGTTACTCCAGGAATTCCTACGGAAATTCCTCTAGGAGTTCCTACGGGAGTTCCTACGGGAATTCTTCCGGAAGTTCTTTCGGGAATTCCTCCGGAAGTTCCTTCGGCAATTCCTCCGGAAGTTCCTTCGGGAATTCCTCCGGACGTTCCATCGGGAATTCCTCCGGACGTTACTTAGGGAATTCCTCCGGAAGTTCCTTCGGGAATTCCTCCGGAAGTTCCTTCGGGAATTCCTCCGGAAGTTCCTTCGGGAATTCCTCCGGAAGTTCCTTCGGGAATTCCTCCGGAAGTTCCTTCGGGAATTCCTCCGGAAGTTCCTTCGGGAATTCTTCCGGAAGTTCCTTCGGGAATTCTTCCGGAAGTTCCTTCGGGAATTCTTCCGGAAGTTCCTTCGGGAATTCCTCCGGAAGTTCCTTCGGGAATTCCTCCGGACGTTCCTTCGGCAGGGAATCAATTTTTTTGGAATGCGCCTGCGAAACAAGCGACAAAAGAGAACCAACGACAAAGCTTTGTTTTTGTCGGAGATAATAATGACAAAGATCCGAAAAATTTTGTCAGCAACAAAAAAGAAAACAATCTTGTTGCTAACTTTTCATCTCGTTATTTTGCATTATTTCTAGTGAAAACTTCGGTTTTATGCTATCATAGTTTCTGATTTTAAGGAAATATTCGAGAATCGAACAATGATTACAAAATTAGCAGCGTATTTTCCGAGATATCAGAGCAAGCAAGGCAACTGATTCTTGTCATATTGTGTTCGGGTTCTGATAAAGGTTTGTCGCTAGGTGCGTTTGTCAGTGACAAACTCTGTTGATGACAAAGAGTATATTGTTAGGCGTTGCTCGAATATTGATTCCCTGTCCTTCGGGAATTCCTCCGGAAATTCCTTCGGGAATTCCTCCGGAAGTTCCTTCGGGAATTCTTCCGGAAGTTCCTTCGGGAATTCTTCCGGAAGTTCCTTCGGCAATTCTTCCGGAAGTTCCTTCGGGAATTCTTCCGGAAGTTCCTTCGGGAATTCCTCTGGAAGTTCCTTCGGGAATTCCTCTGGAAGTTCCTCCGGAAATTCCTCTGGAAGTTCCTCCGGAAATTCCTCTGGAAGTTCCTCCGGAAATTCCTCCGGAAGTTCCTTCGGGAATTCCTCCGGAAGTTCTTCCGGGAATTCCTCTGGAAGTTCCTTCGGGAATTCCTCCGGAAGTTCCTTCGGGAATTCCTCCGGAAGTTCCTTCGGAAATTCCTCCTGAAGTTCCTTCGGAAATTCCTCCGGAAGTTCCTTCGGAAATTCCTCCGGAAGTTTAATCGGGAATTCCTCCGAGAGTTCCTTCGGGAATTCCTCCGGAAGTTCCTTTGGGAATTCCTCCGGAAGTTCTTTTGGGAATTCCTCCGGAAGTTCCTTCGGGAACTCCTCCGGAAGTTCCTTCGGGAATTTCTCCGGAAGTTCCTGGAGGAATTCCTCGGAAGTTCCTTCGGAGGAATTCGGAGGAACTTCCGGAGGAATTCGAGGAACTTCCGGAGGAATTCCCGGAGGAACTTCCGGAGGAATTCGGAGGAACTTCCGGAGGAATTCGGAGGAACTTCCGGAGGAATTGGAGGAACTTCCGGAGGAATTCCCGGAGGAACTTCCGGAGGAATTCCCGGAGGAACTTCCGGAGGAATTCCCGGAGGAACTTCCGGAGGAATTCCCGGAGGAACTTCCGGAGGAATTCCCGGAGGAACTTCCGGAGGAATTCCCGGAGGAACTTCCGGAGGAATTCCCGGACGAACTTCCGGAGGAATTCCCGGAGGAACTTCCGGAGGAATTCCCGGAGGAACTTCCGGAGGAATTCCCGGAGGAACTTCCGGAGGAACTTCTGGAGGAATTCCCGGAGGAACTTCCGGAGGAATTCCCGGAGGAACTTCCGGAGGAATTCCCGGAGGAACTTCCGGAGGAATTCCCGGAGGAACTTCCGGAGGAATTCCCGGAGGAACTTCCGGAGGAATTCCCGGAGGAACTTCCGGAGGAATTCCCGGAGGAACTTCCGGAGGAATTCCCGGAGGAACTTCCGGAGGAATTCCCGGAGGAACTTCCGGAGGAATTCCCGGAGGAACTTCCGGAGGAATTCCCGGAGGAACTTCCGTAGGATTTCCTGGAGGAACTTCCGGAGGAGTTCCTGTAGGATCTTGCGAAAGTATTCCTAGAGGAACTTCCGGAGGTATTCCTGGAGGAACTTCCTGAGGAATTTCTGGAGGAACTTCCGGAAGAATTCCGGGAAAAACTCCCAAAGGAATGTCTGGAGGAACTTCCGGAGGAATTCCGGGAGAAACTCCCAAAGGAATGTCTGGAGGAACTTCCGGTGGAATTCCTGGAGGAACTTCCGGTGGAATTCCTGGAGGAACTTCCGGTGGAATTCCTGGAGGAACTTCCGGAGGAATTCCTGGAGGAACTTCCGGAGGAATTCCTGGAGGAACTTCCGGAGGAATTCCTGGAGGAACTTCCGGAGGAATTCCTGGAGGAACTTCCGGAGGAATTCCTGGAGGAACTTCCGGAGGAATTCCTGGAGGAACTTCCGGAGGAATTCCTGGAGGAACTTCCGGAGGAATTCCTGGAGGAACTTCCGAAGGAATTCCTGGAGGAACTTCGTAAGGAATTCCTGGAGGAACTTCCGAAACAATTCCTGGAGGAACTTCCGAAGGAATTCCTGGAGGAACTTCCGAAGGAATTCCTGGAGAAACTTTTGCAAGAATTCCTGGAGGAAGTTCTGCAAGAATTCCTGGAGGAACTTCTGAAAGAATTCCTGGAGGAACTTCGGAAGGAATTCCTGGAGGAACTTCTGAAAGAATTCCTGGAGGAACTTCTGAAAGAATTCCTGGAGAAGCTTCTGAAAGAATTCCTGGAGGAACTTCTGAAAGAAATCGTGGAGGAACTTTCAAAGACAATTCCTGGAGGAACTTCTGAAGGAATTGCTGGAGGAACTTCCGAAGGAATTCCTGGATGAGCTTACTTTATGTTTCTCGTTAGTCTTTATTTGTCTTATTTGTCTTATTTGTCTTATTTGTCTTATTTGTCTTATTTGTCTTATTTGTCTTATTTGTCTTATTTGTCTAATTTGTCTTTTTTGTCTTTTTTGTCTTATTCGTCTTATTTGTCTTATTTGTCTTATTTGTCTTATTTGTCTTATTTGTCTTATTTGTCTTATTTGTCTTATTTGTCTTATTTGTCTTATTCGTCTTATTTGTCTTATTTGTCTTATTTGTCTTATTTGTCTTATTTGTCTTATTTGTCTTATTTGTCTTATTTGTCTTATTTGTCTTATTTGTCTTATTTGTCTTATTTGTCTTATTTGTCTATTTGTCTTATTTGTCTTATTTGTCTTATTTGTCTTATTTGTCTTATTTGTCTTATTTGTCTTATTTGTCTTATTTGTCTTATTTGTCTTATTTGTCTTATTTGTCTTATTTGTCTTATTTGTCTTATTTGTCTTATTTGTCTTATTTGTCTTATTTGTCTTATTTGTCTTTTTTGTCTCTTATTTGTCTTATTTGTCTTATTTGTCTTATTTGTCTTATTTGTCTTATTTGTCTTATTTGTCTTATTTGTCTTATTTGTCTTATTTGTCTTATTTGTCTTATTTGTCTTATTTGTCTTATTTGTCTTATTTGTCTTATTTGTCTTATTTGTCTTATTTGTCTTATTTGTCTTATTTGTCTTATTTGTCTTATTTGTCTTATTTGTCTTATTTGTCTTATTTGTCTTATTTGTCTTATTTGTCTTATTTGTCTTATTTGTCTTATTTGTCTTATTTGTCTTATTTGTCTTATTTGTCTTATTTGTCTTATTTGTCTTATTTGTCTTATTTGTCTTATTTGTCTTATTTGTCTTATTTGTCTTATTTGTCTTATTTGTCTTATTTGTCTTATTTGTCTTATTTGTCTTATTTGTCTTATTTGTCTTATTTGTCTTATTTGTCTTATTTGTCTTATTTGTCTTATTTGTCTTATTTGTCTTATTTGTCTTATTTGTCTTATTTGTCTTATTTGTCTTATTTGTCTTATTTGTCTTATTTGTCTTATTTGTCTTATTTGTCTTATTTGTCTTATTTGTCTTATTTGTCTTATTTTCCTTATTTGTCTTATTTGTCTTATTTGTCTTATTTGTCTTATTTGTCTTATTTGTCTTATTTGTCTTATTTGTCTTATTTGTCTTATTTGTCTTATTTGTCTTATTTGTCTTATTTGTCTTATTTGTCTTATTTGTCTTATTTGTCTTATTTGTCTTATTTGTCTTATTTGTCTTATTTGTCTTATTTGTCTTATTTGTCTTATTTGTCTTATTTGTCTTGTTGTCTTATTTGTCTTATTTGTCTTATTTGTCTTATTTGTCTTATTTGTCTTATTTGTCTTTATTTGTCTTATTTGTCTTATTTGTCTTATTTGTCTTATTTGTCTTATTTGTCTTATTTGTCTTATTTGTCTTATTTGTCTTATTTGTCTTATTTGTCTTATTTGTCTTATTTGTCTTATTTGTCTTATTTGTCTTATTGTCTTATTTGTCTTATTTGTCTTATTTGTCTTATTTGTCTTATTTGTCTTATTTGTCTTATTTGTCTTATTTGTCTTATTTGTCTTATTTGTCTTATTTGTCTTATTTGTCTTATTTGTCTTATTTGCTTCATTTGTCTTATTTGTCTTATTTGTCTTATTTGTCTTATTTGTCTTATTTGTCTTATTTGTCTTATTTGTCTTATTTGTCTTATTTGTCTTATTTGTCTTATTTGTCTTATTTGTCTTATTTGTCTTATTTGTCTTATTTGTCTTATTTGTCTTATTTGTCTTATTTGTCTTATTTGTCTTATTTGTCTTATTTGTCTTATTTGTCTTATTTGTCTTATTTGTCATATTTGTCTTATTTGTCTTATTGTCTTATTTGTCTTATTTGTCTTATTTGTCTTATTTGTCTTATTTGTCTTATTTGTCTTATTTGTCTTATTTGTCTTATTTGTCTTATTTGTCTTATTTGTCTTATTTGTCTTTATTTGTCTTATTTGTCTTATTTGTCTTTTTTGTCTTATTTGTCTTATTTGTCTTATTTGTCTTATTTGTCTTATTTGTCTTATTTGTCTTATTTGTCTTATTTGTCTTATTTGTCTTATTTGTCTTATTTGTCTTATTTGTCTTATTTGTCTTATTTGTCTTATTTGTCTTATTTGTCTTATTTGTCTTATTTGTCTTATTTGTCTTATTTGTCTTATTTGTCTTATTTGTCTTATTTGTCTTATTTGTCTTATTTGTCTTATTTGTCTTGTTTGTCTTATTTGTCTTATTTGTCTTATTTGGCTTATTTGTCTTATTTGTCTTATTTGGCTTTTTTGTCTTATTTGTTTATTTGTCTTATTTATTTGTTTTGTCTTATTTGTCTCATTTATCTCATTTGTCTTATTTGTCTTATTTGTCTTATTTGTCTCATTTCTCTTATTTGTCTTATTTGTCTTATTTGTCTAATTTGTCTAATTTGTCTTATTTGACTTATTTGTCTTATTTGTCTTATTTGTCTTATTTATTTTATTTATTTTATTTGTATTATTATCTTATTTGTCTTATTTGTCTTATTTGTCTTATTTGTCTTATTTGTCTTATTTGTCTTATTTGTCTTATTTGTCTTATTTGTCTTATTTGTCTTATTTGTCTTATTTGTCTTATTTATTTGTTTCTTATTTATTTATTTGTCTTATTTGTCTTATTTGTCTTGTTGTCTTATTTGTCTTATTTGTCTTATTTGTCTTATTTGTCTTATTTGTCTTATTTGTCTTATTTGTCTTATTTGTCTTATTTGTCTTATTTTGTCTTATTTGTCTTATTTGTCTTATTTGTCTCATTTGTCTTATTTGTCTTATTTGTCTTATTTGTCTTGTTTGTCTTATTTGTCTTATTTGTTTTATTTGTCTTGTTGTCTATTTGTCTTATTTGTCTTATTTGTCTTATTTGTCTTATTTGTCTTATTTGTCTTATTTGTCTTATTTGTCTTATTTGTCTTATTTGTCTTATTTGTCTTATTTGTCTTATTTGTCTTATTTGTCTTATTTTTTAATTTGTCTTATTTGTCTTGTTGTCTTATTTGTCTTATTTGTCTTTATTTGTCTTATTTGTCTTATTTGTCTTATTTGTCTTATTTGTCTTATTTGTCTTTATTTGTCTTATTTGTCATATTTGTCTTATTTGTCTTATTTGTCTTATTTGTCTTAGTTGTCTTATTTGTCTTATTTTTCTTATTTGTCTTATTTGTCTTATTTGGCTTATTTGTCTTATTTGTCTTATTTGTCTTATTTGTCTTATTTGTCTTATTTGTCTTATTTGTCTTATTTGTCTTATTTGTCTTGTTGTCTTGTTGTCTTATTTGTCTCATTTGTCTTATTTGTCTTATTTGTCTTATTTGTCTTATTTGTCTTATTTGTCTTATTTGTCTTATTTGTCTTATTTGTCTTATTTGTCGTATTTGTCTTATTTGTCTTATTTGTCATATTTGTCTCATTTGTCTTATTTGTCTTATTTGTCTTATTTGTCTTATTTGTCTTATTTGTCTTATTTGTCTTATTTGTCTTATTTGTCTTATTTGTTTTAATTGTCTTATTTGTCTTATTTGTCTTATTTGTCTTATTCGTCTTATTTATCTTATTTGTCTTATTTGTTTTAATTGTCTTATTTGTCTTATTTGTCTTATTTGTCTTATTTGTCTTATTTGTCTTATTTGTCTTATTTGTCTTATTTGTCTTATTTGTCTTATTTGTCTTATTTGTCTTATTTGTCTTATTTGTCTTATTTGTCTTATTTGTCTTAGTTGTCTTATTTGTCTTATTTTTCTTATTTGTCTTATTTGTCTTATTTGGCTTATTTGTCTTATTCGTCTTATTTGTCTTATTTGTCTTATTTGTCTTATTTGTCTTATTTGTCTTATTTGTCTTATTTGTCTTATTTGTCTTATTTGTCTTATTTGTCTTATTTGTCTTATTTGTCTTATTTGTCTTATTTGTCTTATTTGTCTTAGTTGTCTTATTTGTCTTATTTGTCTTATTTGTCTTATTTGTCTTATTTGTCTTATTTATCTTGTCTTTATTTGTCTTATTTGTCTTATTTGTCGTATTTGTCTTATTTGTTTTATTTGTCTTATCTGTCTTATTTGTCTTATTTGTCTTATTTGTCTTGTTGTCTTATTTGTCTTATTTGTCTTATATGTCTTATTTGTCTTAATTGTATTATTTTTGTTATTTGTCTTATTTGTCCATTTGTCTTATTTGTCTTATTTGTCTTATTTGTCTTATTTGTCTTATTTGTCTTATTTGTCTTATTTGTCTTATTTGTCTTATTTGTCTTATTTGTCTTATTTGTCATATTTGTCTTATTTGTCTCATTTTGTCTTGTTGTCTTATTTGTCTTATTTGTCTTTATTTGTCTTATTTGTCTTATTTGTCTTATTTGTCTTATTTGTCTTATTTGTCTTATTGTCTTATTTGTCTGTTGTCTTATTTGTCTTTATTTGTCTTATTTGTCTTATTTGTCTTATTTGTCTTTATTTGTCTTATTTGTCTTATTTGTCTTATTTGTCTTATTTGTCTTATTTGTCTTATTTGTCTTATTTGTCTTATTTGTCTTATTTGTCTTATTTGTCTTATTTGTCTTATTTGTCTTATTTGTCTTATTTGTCTTATTTGTCTTTATTTGTCTTATTTGTCTTATTTGTCTTATTTGTCTTATTTGTCTTATTTGTCTTATTTGTCTTATTTGTCTTATTTGTCTTTATTTGTCTTATTTGTCTTATTTGTCTTATTTGTCTTTATTTGTCTTATTTGTCTTATTTGTCTTATTTGTCTTATTTGTCTTATTTGTCTTATTTGTCTTATTTGTCTTATTTGTCTTATTTGTCTTATTTGTCTTATTTGTCTTATTTGTCTTATTTGTCTTATTTGTCTTATTTGTCTTATTTGTCTTATTTGTCTTATTTGTCTTATTTGTCTTATTTGTCTTATTTGTCTTATTTGTCTTATTTGTCTTATTTGTCTTATTTGTCTTTATTTGTCTTATTTGTCTTATTTGTCTTATTTGTCTTATTTGTCTTTATTTGTCTTATTTGTCTTATTAGTCTTATTTGTCTTATTTGTCCTATTTGTCTTATTTGTCTTCTTTGTCTTATTTGTCTTATTTGTCTTATTTGTCTTATTTGTCTTATTTGTCTTATTTGTCTTATTTGTCTCATTTGTCTTATTTGTCTTATTTGTCTTATTTGTCTTATTTGTCTTATTTGTCTTATTTGTCTTATTTGTCTTATTTGTCTTATTTGTCTTATTTGTCTTTTTTTGTCTTTTTTGTCTTTTTTGTCTTTTTTGTCTTTTTTGTCTTTTTTGTACTTTTTGTCTTTTTTGTCTTATTAGTCTAATTTGTCTTATTTGTCTTATTTGTCTTATTTGTCTTATTTGTCTTATTTGTCTTATTTGTCTTATTTGTCTTATTTGTCTTATTTGTCTTATTTGTCTTATTTGTCTTATTTGTCTTATTTGTCTTATTTGTCTTATTTGTCTTATTTGTCTTATTTGTCTTATTTGTCTTATTTGTCTTATTTGTCTTATTTGTCTTATTTGTCTTATTTGTCTTATTTGTCTTGTCTTATTTGTCTTATTTGTCTTATTTGTCTTATTTGTCTTATTTGTCTTATTTGTCTTATTTGTCTTATTTGTCTTATTTGTCTTATTTGTCTTATTTGTCTTATTTGTCTTATTTACACCAGCACCACTGTTATCACCCAAATACTTTTCAAAGCTTGTGTGGAAACCTAGTACACAAACCCCCTCACGATATTTTCTAATGTTGTTCTAGAAACGGCTCATGTTTTCATTTTCCAAAACCAGCTGGAGTTTGTTTATTTTGATTTCCTCATTGCGTGATTGGTCGGCGCTGCTGCTGTTCTCTCGCCGAACCACTGCATGAGTGATAAATGTCTTCCCCATTGTTGCCAATTCCTTTTGTTCTCCGTTTACGGCAAATTCTCAAGCAATTGTAAACTGCATAATGATGAAATAATTTTGGCGACACTGACAGCGTCATTCTGGCGGGCTGAATTGGGCAATTTTCTCTCTCAGAGAATGCTACCACGTGCTTTTTTAACGGAAAACCCTTCCCTGAGACCTTAAGAAAACATTTTCAGTGACGCCACTGGTATGCGGGAACCGTAATCGCTGCCATTTTTGCAATTTTGAAACATAAATGCTCCATATCTATCCTTTATTATACCTGGCCAGCATGCTCTTTTAGTGAACAAATTATCTCCTCTTCCTGCCTTATTGCGGACAGATGTTCTCTCACGAGACGCTTTATACAGGATAAACGAGTTTATTTAAAGAAAAAATTATCTCTTCCATTTGCATTACACCGGCAGGCGTCACCATTTAAAAAAGGCATTGTCTCATTCTTTCACTTTATTCTAGACAAACGAGCTCATTTGAAGAAGGGATTATCTATCCTATTTGTCTTATACCGGGCAATATATATATGTACATGTGAGTAAGGCATTATCACTTCCTTTCCCCTAACACCGGGCGATGCTATCACCTAAAGAAAGCATTATCTCCTACAACCGTCGTCTAATACCGGGCAGACCCGTTCATTTTAAGAGGACATTATTTTAGTGTATAAGATAAAGCTTTGTAAACTTGATCTTATACACTACAATTATCTTTTCCCTTTGCTTAAAACCGGGCAAATGCGTTCATCATACCGAGCAAACTTATTCTTTAAAGAAAGGCTTATTTTCGATTGTACGACAATTCCCCGAAAACCAATTCCCCGAATGCAATTTCCCCGAATGTAAATTCCCCGAATGTAACAATTCCCCGAATGCAATTTCCCGGAATGTAACAATTCCCCGAATGTAACATTTCCCCGAATGGAACAATTCCCCGAAAACATAGTACCTCTTACAAACACATTACCAGCGCAATATCCTTTGGTGAATATGGATGTGGCCAGGAGTAGTAATCCTCGCTTTCGTGATTTTTATCCTAGATTGAAATCAAGGATCACACCTTCCTTGATTTCTGATAGCAATTTGAATAAGGATTACAAAAGAAAAACATAAGTATCACTAGTGTCCAATCTACAAAGTACACCGTAACTATGCTACACTTATCAGCTCAATATCCTTTGGTAGTATTAGATATTTTTGATCCTCTAAAATCTGTTTTTAAATTATAAAAATATCAGGGTAGTATGATTTCCAAGGTGCTTTTTAATCTATAATAGAACAACGGCTTCGTGTTTTTTAAAGCAGTATCGCAAACGGCAATTCCGATTGAAAGCGTTTTTGGTAAATTTTTTTTTATCTTCGAAATTAAACTCCTGTCCTGTAAATACCTTATTAAGAAGTTTGAGGCAATGGTTGATGTGAATCCTTTTAAACAAAAATATTGCATTTGCCCGGACTAAGACAATGGTGAATGTGATTCCTTCTTTAAAAATAATGCATTTGCTCGGACTAATACAATGGTAAATGCGTTGCTTCTGTAGGGAGTGTTTCCCCAGATTATTATTGTTATTGCCTGATTTTCTAAAAATTGCACGCGGCGAACCCTTCATGAAAGGTACCGCCGCGCTTTCTGCACCCCGTTTACTTGTTTCATATGGGTGAATAGCATTGCGGTGTATCGTTTGGCGCGGCCGTACCTTTCGACAGTCATTCGCCGCGTGAAGTTTTGAGCAAGTACCCATTTGGGAACACTACAAACGCCGCGCAGTGTATCATATCCAGAAAATCTGACAATATTATTCTATTTTTAATAACACGTATCTGCCCGAAATAAGATAATATGGATGTAATCCATTCTTTAAAAGAAATCATTTCCACGAAGTAAGGCAATGGTAGATGTGGTCCCTTCTACAGAAATAGGCGTCGAAATAATGCAAATATGAATGAATTGAGAATGATAATAAGAATTAATGTGCTCTCTCATTTCGATATCAATTTGGCCAGAATAAGGAAAAAAATATAAGCAATATATATTGAATGTAAAATATTTTATCGAAAAACAATTTGCCGAATTCATTTTCTTAGAATAGCATTAGACTTTTTTTTGAGATTGTTCTTAAAATTGGCTTTTTCTTGGATAAGTGTGGCATAGCAGCAGTTTTGAAACATATAATTTCTCCATATCAATCCTTTATTATATCCGGCAAGCGCGCTCCTATAGTGAAAGAATTATATAATCTTCTTGCCTTATTATGGACAGACGTTCTCTCTCGAGACGCTTTATACTGAATAGACGAGTTTATATAAAGAAGGCATTATCTCCTCCATTACCGTTACATCGGGTAGAAAGGATTATTTAAAGAAGGCACTGTCTCATTGATTCACTTTATTTCAGACAAACGAGTTCATTTAAAGAAGGGACTATCTATCCTCTTTGCCTTATACCGGGCAAATGTGCTCATTTGAGGAAGACATTGTCACTTCCTTTTGCTTTAAACTAGGCAGATGAATTCATCATACCAAGGATACTAAAACATTCAACTTCGCCTTGGGCGATTGTACGACAATTCCCCGAAAACCAATTCCCCGAATGCAATTTTCCCGAATGAAATTTCCCCGAATGTAACAATTCCCCGAATGCAATTTCCCCGAACGTAACAATTCCCCGAATGTAACAAATCCCCGAATGTAACAAATCCCCGAAAATAAAGCAGTTTTTGCAAACACATAATTGTCATCGACTATTGACGCCCGAACAGAGCATCGTTCAAAGATTTGTTCCAGAGTGTGTCTTTGGAGATGCCGAACATGACCACATCTTTCGATAGTATTGTATGCCTTTGATCTTCCTTACTGTTAAATTATATATCTTATTGTTAAATTATAAAGATATTATAATAAAGTGTTTTCCTATTATTTTTTTTAAATAGTCGAACATAGGCTGAATTTATTTGGTGGAGAAGAATCGCGAACAGAAATTCTGTTTGAAAGCATCATGGAAAAATTTGTGAAATCAAACTCCTGTCCTATGTAAGGTCTATCTCTTCCTAAGAAGTTACTGTAATCGTGGATATGAATCCTTAAAAAAAATAATGCGTATGCCCGGGATAAGGCAATGGTAAATGTGATCCCTTCTTTAAAAGTAGTACATCTACTCGGAATAACGCAATGGATTAATTTGATCTCTACTTTGCAAGTAGGTGTAGAAGAATGAAGAAGAAGTGAATGTTATTCCTTCTTTAAAAATCTGTGTCTACCTGGTATATGGAAACGGTAGATGTGATCAATTCATTAAAGTTAGGCGTTAGCTCGAAATAAGCCAAAGTAGAATGAAATTACCTTTTCAGAAGTAGGAATTTGCCTGCAATAAGGTTGTGATAAATGTAGTCTCTTCCTTTGATGTAGACGAGTTTGGCTGGATTATATCTATAATATATGAGATCGCATCTAGCAATAAATATCAATTATATAAACCGAAAAAAAATGACGTGTTCATTCAAAGAAGGCAATATCTCCTCCATTGTCCTTATACTGCGTAGACGCGATCATTTAAGGAAGGCATTATCTCATTCCTTTACTCCAGGCAAACGTGTACAATTGAAAAAGGGTCTATCTACCCTCTTTGTCTTATATCGGGCAAACGTGTTTATTTTAAGAAGGCATTATAACTCGTCTTCCCCTAATATCGGGCGAAGTGAATATAAAAAAAAACATTATCCTTTCCTTCGCCTTATACCGGAAGACACATTAATTTTCTTCCTTTATCTCTACCCTTCTTCCTTATTTTTCCATTCTCCCTTCTTACATCTCACTTCGTATTTCGCTCTTTCTCGCTCCTCACATAACACTTCTTGCATCATATTTTTCACTTCTCACTTGTTACTCCATACTTTTCACTTCTTACTATGTATTTACTTACTGTACTTACTTCTCATTTCTTACTTTTCACTTTTCACTTCTCACTTCTCACTTCTCACTTCCCACTACTCACTACTCACTTCTCACTTCTCACTCCTCACTTCTCACTTCTCACTTCTCACTTCTCACTTCTCATATCTCACTTCTCACATCTCACTTTTCACTTATCACTTCTCACTTCTCATTTATCACTTCTCATTTATCACTTCTCATTACGCTCTTCTCACTTCTCACGTCTCACTTTTCACTACTCATTACTCATTTCCCACTTCTTACTTCTCACTCGGCCTAATGACGGTTCGGCATAATTGTCTTCGGCACAATGTCCCAGCATCTTTTTTTTACAATTTTTAAGCGAGTTGTCCCGCGATCCTTACTTTTGTTGCAACTCAAAATTATGTCAAAAGCCAATTATGTGACTTTATGTTAAATGACGCAGATTCCTCTTTCAGTTTTAGTTTTATCTGCACTGTGGAAACAATTCGGGGAAATATTACATTCGGGGAAATGTTGCATTCGGGGAATTGTTACATTCGGGGAAATGTTACGTTAGGGGAATTGTTATTCGGGGAAATTTGATTCGGGAAAATTGCATTCGGGGAATTGGTTTTCGGGGAATTGTCGTACAATCGCCTTGGGCTGTTTTTCAACTTAGTGTTCTACTAGCATTTCCACATTGAAAGCTTTCCCGTGCCTGCCAGTTACATGAATGTCTTGTGTAACAAGTGCAATGGACACACTGTGCTCAAAGAGCCGAAAATGCTTCTCACCCGGAAGTATCCTAAGCCGAACCGAGAATCAAACTAGCAACCTCCGGATCAGAATTCCTCCAATCGCTTTGTGCCGCACTCAAAAAGAAAAGAGAAGCATTCGGGGAAATATTACATTCGGGGAATTGTTTCATTCGGGGAATTGTTACATTCGGGGAAATGTTACATTCGGGGAATTTTTATTCGGGGAAATTGCATTCGGGGAATTGGTTTTCGGGGAATTGTCGTACAATCCTTATTTTCTCACTTCGCCTTATACCGACCAAATGAGCTCATTCTAAGAAAGCATTGCATTCATTCAGCGCATTGTCTTCATCATTAATGGTTCTACATTCTACATATCTGAAACCTGGGCTGTTCTTCATCTTTCTACGCTTTTGCTCGCCACCACCGCTGCTACTCATCGCTTTGTGCTGCACTCAAAAAGAAAAGAGAAGCATTCGGGGAAATGTTACATTTGGGGAATTGTTACTTTCGGGGAATTGTAACATTCGGGGAAATGTTGCATTCGGTGAATTGTTATTCGGGGAAATTGTATTCGGGGAATTGGTTTTCGGGGAATTGTCGTACAATCTGTTTACACATGTTTTGCAAGAAATTTTGTTCGAGCCTCCATGTCTGTTCTCTGTGGTCATATGTCATGACTTGTTTCCATCCTGGGATGATGTGGATTATGAAACCAATGACTTTTCCCTGGATAAACAGACCAAATCTCTCTGGGCTAATATATTCTTCTTCATCCACCACCGCTGCCATCGCAGCCTCAACCATCATCGGCCTATAGCTGTGAGCTCCGAGCGATGCGATGGGCAATTGCATCGATCGCAACCGACACCACTGCATGCGTCTTCTTCTTTCATGCATACTCGCAGACCCACCGCACATAGGGGTATTTTCGCAATCTAGCCGGAATAAATTATTTTATCTCTCAAACTGCTATATTTCACCTTATTTTATGATACTGTGATGATAATTTAGCTGAAATATCAGTTTTCCTAATTTTCACTTTTTGACCCATGTGCTTTACCCTTTAAAACCCTGAAAAACATTAATAATTTCAATTAATCCGTTCTCGTCATCGGTTCTACCGAAATCAGTTCAACTCTATGTGTTTGCAAGAGGAAACATAGAGCTAAAAGATGGCGTCATGGAAATTGCTCTATGACTCTTCCTCTGTTCATAGGGATGTTGAATGTATGATATAGGTCATAAATGCCTTAAATACAGTACCAAAATAAAAACATCCGCTTCCAAAATGGCGCAAATTTGCGCAAGATTTTTCTTCGGGATCCTAAAATATAGACACAAATGCGTCCTCTCTATACTGAAATATTACCGAATGTCATCGAATGTGTTTATGTGTTTTATGCTTATTGAAAATATGAGGAACATTAACTAGTTTTAGCTCGAAAATGGACTTCGAATTACTCTTTTGTATTTCTGTTCAGAATCATTTATTCTTGTCGAAAACACGTTTACATGATACTATTTTGTCTACTTTTTCATGGTATGTACTGATCCGTGGATTACAGTGACAAATATTTGACCACAATAAAACATATCAAACGTAATCAAATTCAACAGAGAAAACCGGTAATTTCCTCAATGAAAAACCTCTAACTTTCTAGAAGTGTAGTGGTAAAATTTTAAATCTAATTAGAAAACCTAGTACTAGGAGTGGCTCGTCTACTATTCAGAGAAGTTTGAGACATATTTAGACGCCTCTAGGACAATTTTGAAAATTTAACTTTATTCCGGCTAGAATGGCGAAATACCCCTATGTGCACCGGCAGCTCTCCCACTGGCGACTGCATGATGTGTACGTAAGCACAGCAAACGAACGAGAAAAAAGCACGTCAGTACGCGCTTCTATTACAAACTGAAATGACTCGCACACGGGAGGCACAGCTTCTTTTATACACAAAGAAAATCTTGTGGTGAACCCGAAGGCACGTGGCAGTGCATTTTGATGTCCGTGTTAGGAATGCACGAGATATATATGTAATTTTTTCATTGATTACTTCCTACTGAAAATTGGCCGGATCGGACCATGGGCTCAGAAGTTATGGCCAAAATACTTTTTTTCACCAAAAGTGCGTAGAAATTACCCACTCACCGCTAGGTGGATTAATCTGTTTTTTTTTAAATCCCCTGCTTTAAATAACTCCTACTTTTGAACTAATTAACCAATTAATTATGAAATGAAAAATGAAGAATACTACATTCAATAAATTACGGAATATATTAACACGACGGGCAAGTTGCTGGAGAGGATCTTCCTCAACAGGCTCAGAGGGTACGGACGACCTATCAAGCATTCAGTTCGGTTTTCGCAAGGGTAAGTTCACGTTTTATGCTATCAACTCAGTGGTAAAGCGAGATAGCAATGCAACGAAAAGGCGAAGTATTCAATACTGCGCGTTAGTGACACAGGATGGGAACAATGCATTCACGCTCTCGTTACTGGACTGTACTGGATTTTGGAAAGCTATTAGGAAATCCAATTAGGGTCTCGCCGACATTTCTCACCAACACGAATGCACGGTTGTGGTTGCAAACAATCCCATTTGATTTTGCCGTGACAGCTGCTCGTGGTTGCAAACAAACTGAGTAAAAGCACGTAAAAGTGTGAGTGAAATGTGCGTGTGCGTACACGCTCGCAGAAAGCCTAATGTGCACGCCACGAGTGCAATGAAAATAAATACTAAGGTATGGAAATCCATCTACAGTTTCGTGTATGGCGAAAAACCTTTCACTACTACATTCGAACGAGCTCCCATAAGAAGCCGTGCAAATATGTACGTCACCATTTGCTGTTTACATTTTCCATCATCCACTAATACACTTGCATTTGGTCTTCTTCCTCACCTTCTATCTATTCTCATTGCCACGAGTGATCGATTGATCACTTGATCATCACTCACTCACATCACTCACTCATATTGATCAATGATTATTTAAATTGACCAGTAAATCAGTAAACCATGAAAATTTCCCATCTCAGGGCCTTACGGCCTTACGGCCTACCTCAAAAAATTCTTACTGTAGTATCTGATAAAGGCGTTTTGAAAAGGGCGAATCAGAAAAAGGCGTAACTGAAACTAAGGTCGTAAATACAAAAGGCGAAAAACACGGAACTAACAAGGGGCCTAACTACTAAGGGCGAAATACGCGTAACTAACAAGGGGCCTAACTGCTATGGGCGAAATACGCGTAACTAACAAGGGGCCTAACTACTAAGGGCGAAATACGCGTAACTAACAAGGGCCTAACTGCTAAGGTCGGGACACGCGTAACTAACAAGGGGCCTAACTGCTAAGGGCGAAATACGCGTAACTGACGAAGGGCCTAACTACTAAGGGCGAAATACGCGTAACTGACAAAGGGCGTAACTGCTATGGGCGAGATACGCGTAACTAACAAAGGGCCTAACTGCTAAGGGCGAAATACGCGTAACTGACAAGGGCCTAACTACTAAGGGCGAAATTCGCGTAACTAACAAGGGCCTAACTGCTAAGGGCGAAATACGCGTAACTGACAAAGGGCGTAACTGCTAAAAGTCCTATCTACTAAGGTCGAAATTCTCGTAACTGACAAAGGGCTTATCCGCTAAGGGCGAAATACGCAGAGGGCGTAGATACTCAGGTCGAAAATCGAATCTCAGAATCTCAGAATCTTTCTGAGATTCTGAGATTCTGAGATTCTGAGAATCTGAGAACCTGAGATTCTGGGAATTTGAGGTTCTGAGATTCTGAGATTCTGAGATTCTGAGATTCTGAAAATCTGAGAATCTGAGATTCTGGATTCTGAGATTCTGAGATTCTGAGAATCTGGAAATCTGAGATTCTGGGAATCTGAGATTCTGAGTTTCTGAGAATCTGAGAATCTAAGATTCTGGAATCTGAGACTCTGAGAATCTGAGAATCTGAGAACCTGAGATTGTGGAAATCTGAGATTCTGAGATTTCAAGATTCTGAGATTCCAAAATTCCGAGATTCTGAGATTCTGAGATTTTGAGATTCTGAGATTCTGAGATTCTGAGATTCTGAGATTCTGAGATTCTGAAATTCTGAGATTCTGAGATTCTGAGAATCTGAGATTCTGAGATTTTGAGATTCTGACACACTGGGAATTTGAGATTCTGAAATTCTGAAATCCCGAGTTTCTGAGAATCTGAGATTCTGGAAATCTGAGATTCTGAGTTTCTGAGAATCTGAGATTCTGGAAATCTAAGATTCTGAGATTCTGAGAATCTGAGATTCTGAGAATCTGAGATTCTGAGATTCTGAGATTCTGAGATTCTGACATTCTGAGATTCTGACATTCTGAGATTCTGAGATTCTGAGATTCTGAGATTCTGAAATTCTGACATTCTGGGAATTTGAGATTCTGAGATTCTGAGATTCTGACATTCTGAGATTCTGACATTCTGGGAATTTGAGATTCTGAGATTCTGAGATTCTGACATTCTGGGAATTTGAGATTCTGAGATTCTAAGATTCCGAGATTCTGATATTCTGAGATTTTGAGTTTCTGAGAATCTGGAAATTTGAGATTCTGAATTTCTGAGAATCTGAGAATCTGAGATTCTGGAATCTGAGATTCTGAGATTCTGACAGTCTGGGAATTTGAGATTCTGAGATTCTGAGATTCTGATATTATGACATTCTGGGAATTTGAGATTCTGTGATTCTGAGATTCTGAAATTCTGAGATACTGAGATACTGAGATTCTGAAATTCTGAAATTCTGAGATTCTGAGAGTCTGAGATTCTGGGAATCTGAGGTTCTGAGTTCTGAGATTCTGAGATTCTGAAATTCTGAAATTCTGAAATTCTGAGATTCTGAGATTCTGAGTTTCTGAGAATCTGGAAATCTGAGATTCTGAGTTTCTGAGAATCTGAGAATTTGAGATTCTGGGAATCTGCGATTCTGAGATTCTGGGAATTTGAGGTTCTGAGATTCTGAGGTTCTGAGATTCTGAGATTCGGAGATTCGGAGATTCGGAGATTCTGAGATTCTGAGATTCTGACACTCTGGGAATTTGAGATTCTGAAATTCTGAAATACCGAGTTTCTGAGAATCTGAGAATCTGAGATTCTGGAAATCTGAGATTCTGAGTTTCTGGAAATCTAAGATTCTGAGAATCTGAGATTCTGAGATTCTGAGATTCTGAGATTCTGAGATTCTGAGATTCTGAGATTCTGGATTCTGAGATTCTGACATTCTGGGAATTTGAGATTCTGAGATTCTGAGATTCTGAGATTCTGAGATTCTGAGATTCTGAGATTCTGAGATTCTGAGATTCTGAGATTCTGAGATTCTGAGATTCTGATATTCTGAGATTCTGAGATTCTGAGATTCTGAGATTCTGAGATTCTGGGAATTTGAGGTTCTGAATTTCTGAGAATCTGAGAATCTGAGATTCTGGAATCTGAGATTCTGAAGTGGTTATGTGTGCACTAATTAGAATCATGAATTAAATTAATGGATTTTTGCCAATAAAAATGTGTGGAATTTTTGTAGTGGAGATTCTGAGATTTTGAGTTTCTGAGAATCAGGAAATCTGTGATTCTGAATTTCTAAGAATCTGAGAATCTGAGATTCTGACATTATAGGAATTTGAGATTCTGAGATTCTGAGATTCTGACATTCTGGGAATTTGAGATTCTGAGATTCTGAGATTCTGAGATTCTGACATTCTGGGAATTTGAGATTCTGACATTCTGGGAATTTGAGATTCTGAGATTCTGAGATTCTGAGATTCTGACATTCTGGGAATTTGAGATTCTGAGATTCTGAGATTCTGACATTCTGGGAATTTGAGATTCTGAGATTCCAAGATTCCGAGATTCTGAGATTCTGAGTTTCTGAGAATCTGGAAATCTGAGATTCTGGGAATCTGAGATTCTGAGATTCTGAGTTTCTGAGAATCTGAGAATCTGAGAACCTGAGATTAGGAAATCTGAGATTCTGAGAATCTGAGATTCTGGAATCTGAGATTCTGACATTCTGGGAATTTGAGATTCTGAGATTCTGAGATTCTGAGATTCTGAGATTCTGAGATTCTGAGTTTCTGAGAATCTGGAAATCTGAGATTCTGAGTTTCTGAGAATCTGAGAATCTGAGATTCTGACATTCTGGGAATTTAAGATTCTGAGATTCTGAGATTCTGAGTTTCTGAGAATCTGAAAATCTGAGATTCTGGAATCTGAGATTCTGACATTCTGGGAATTTGAGATTCTGAGATTCTGAGATACTGAGATTCTGAGATTCTGAGATTCCAAGATTCCAAGATCCCGAGATTCTGAGGTTCTGAGAATCTGAGAATCTGAGAACCTGAGATTGTAAAAATCTGAGATTCTGATATTTCGAAATTCTGAGATTCTAAGATTCCGAGATTCTGAGACTCTGAGTTTCTGAGAATCTGGGAATCTGAGTTTCTGAGATTCTGAGTTTCTGAGAATCTGAGAATCTGAGATTCTGGAATCTGAGATTCTGACATTTCGGGAATTTGAGATTCTGAGATTCTGAAATTCTGAGATTCTGAGATTCTAAAATTCTAAGATTCTGAGATTCTGAGTTTCTGAGAATCTGAAAATCAGAGAACCTGAGATTCTGGAAATCTGAGATTCTGAGATTCTGAGAATCTGAGATTCTGGGCACAGACAAACAGACGTAACAGCTAGAACAATTTGTTTTAAAATCCATCGCCCAGTTACTTTACCACCACCTCACGTGCATGTTGCACGAAATAAAGTTTAGTACGACAATGTCAACAGAAGGCGCTAGTGTGAGATGTCAAATACAAAGGTATCCGATGCGTACGCCCCTGGTTGTGAAACTAACAAGTAGTAGAATTTAAAACGACCGTTGACCTCTTGGTCGATGGGAATTTCACCAGTGTTACGTCTGCTTGTCTGTGTTCTGGGTATCTAAGATTCTGACATTCTGTGATTTTGAGATTCTGAGATTCTGAGATTCTGAAATTCTGAGATTCTGAGATTCTGATACTGCTCTGAGAATCTGAGTTTGTGAGAATCTGAGATTCTGAGATTCTGAGGTTCTGAGAATCTGAGAATCTGAGAACCTTACAATCTCAAGATTCTGAGATTTCAAAATTCTGAGATTCTAAGATTCCGAGATTCTGAGATTCTAAGATTCCGAGATTCTAAGATTCCGAGATTCTGAGATTCTGAGATTCTGAGTTTCTGAGAATCTGGAAATCTGAGATTCTGGGAATCTGAGATTCTGAGATTCTGAGTTTCTGAGAATCTGAGATTCTGGAATCAGAATCTCGGGATCTTGGAATCTTGGAATCTCAGAATCTCAGAATCTCAGAATCTCAGAATCTCAGTATCTCAGAATCTCAGAATCTCAGAATCTCAAATTCCCAGAATGTCAGAATCTCAGATTCCAGAATCTCAGAATCTCAGAATCTCAGAATCTCAAATTCCCAGAATGTCAGAATCTCAGATTCTCAGATTCTCAGAAACTCAGAATCTCAGATTTCCAGATTCTCAGAAACTCAGAATCTCAGAATCTCAGAATCTCAGAATCTCAGAATCTCAGGATCTCAGAATCTCAGAATCTCAGAATCTCAGAATCTCAGAATCTCAGAATCTCAGAATCTCAGAATCTCAGAATCTCAGAATCTCAGAATCTCAGAATCTCAGAATCTCAGAATCTCAGAATCTCAGAATCTCAGAATCTCAGAATCTCAAAATCTCAAATTCCCAGAATGTCAGAATCTCAGAATCTCAGATTCCAGAATCTCAGATTCTCAGAATCTCAGATTTCCTAATCTCAGGTTCTCAGATTCTCAGATTCTCAGAAACTCAGAATCTCGGAATCTCAGAATCTCAGAATCTCAGAATCTCAGAATCTCAGAATCTCAGAATCTCAGAATCTCAGAATCTCAGAATCTCAGAATCTCAGAATCTCAGAATCTCAGAATCTCAGAGTCTCAGAATCTCAGATTTCCTAATCTCAGATTTCCTAATCTCAGGTTCTCAGATTCTCAGATTCTCAGAAACTCAGAATCTCGGAATCTCAGAATCTCAGAATTTCAGATTCTCAGAATCTCAGAATCGCAGAATCTCAGAATTTTAGAATCTCAGAATCTCAGAATTTCAGAATCTAAGAATCTCAGAACCTCAGATTCCCAGAATCTCAGACTCTCAGAATCTCAGAATTTCAGAATCTCAGAATCTCAGAATCTCAGAATCACAGAATCTCAAATTCCCAGAATGTCATAATCTCAGATTCCAGAATCTCAGATTCTTGAGATTCTGTGATTCTGAGATTCTGAGATTCTGAGATTCTGAAATTCTGAGATTCTGAGAGTCTGAGATTCTGGGAATCTGAGGTTCTGAGATTCTTAGATTCTGAAATTCTGAGATTCTGAGATTCTAAAATTCTGAGATTCTGAGATTCTGAGATTCTGAGAATCTGAAATTCTGAGATTCTGAGATTCTGAAATTCTGAGATTCTGAGATTCTGAGATTCTGAGTTTCTGAGAATCTGGAAATCTGAGATTCTGAGTTTCTGAGAATCTGAGAATCTGAGATTCTGGGAATCTGCGATTCTGAGATTCTGGGAATTTGAGGTTCTGAGATTCTGAGATTCTGAAATTCTGAGATTTTGAGATTCCAAAATTCTGAGATTCTGAGATGCTGAGATTCTGAGATTCTGAGATTCTGAGATTCTGAGATTCTGAGATTCTGAGATTCTGAGATTCTGAGTTTCTGAGAATCTGGAAATCTGAGATTCTGAGTTTCTGAGAATCTGAGAATCTGAGATTCTGACATTCTGGGAATTTGAGATTCTGAGATTCTGAGATTCTGAGATTCTGAGATTCTGAGATTCTGAGATTCTGAGATTCTGACATTCTGGGAATTTGAGATTCTGAGATTCTGAGATTCTGAGAATCTGGAAATCTGAGATTCTGAG
The DNA here is from genome assembly GCF_024139115.2 of Armigeres subalbatus. Classification (NCBI taxonomy): domain Eukaryota; kingdom Metazoa; phylum Arthropoda; class Insecta; order Diptera; family Culicidae; genus Armigeres; species Armigeres subalbatus. The sequence continues at coordinate 203,665,386 of NC_085141.1, read as the reverse complement.
TTTCTGAGATTCTGACATTCTGGGAATTTGAGATTCTGAGATTCTGAGATTCTGAGAATCTGGAATTCTGAGATTCTGGGAATCTGAGATTCTGAGTTTCTGAGAATCTGAAAATCTGAGATTCTGGAATCTGAGATTCTGACATTCTGGGAATTTGAGATTCTGAGATTTTGAGATTCTGAGATTCTGAGATTCTGAGATTCTGAGATTCTGAGATTCTGAGATTCTGAGATTCTGAGATTCTGAGATTCTGAGATTCTGAGTTTCTGAGAATCTGGAAATCTGAGATTCTGAGTTTCTGAGAATCTGAGAATCTGAGATTCTGACATTCTGGGAATTTGAGATTCTGAGATTCTGAGATTCTGAGAATCTGGAAATCTGAGATTCTGGGAATCTGAGATTCTGAGTTTCTGAGAATCTGAAAATCTGAGATTCTGGAATCTGAGATTCTGACATTCTGGGAATTTGAGATTCTGAGATTCTGAGATTCTGAGATACTGAGATTCTGAGATTCTGAGATTCTGAGATTCTGAGATTCCAAGATTCCAAGATCCCGAGATTCTGAGGTTCTGAGAATCTGAGAATCTGAGAACCTGAGATTGTAAAAATCTGAGATTCTGAGATTTCGAAATTCTGAGATTCTAAGATTCAGAGATTCTGAGATTCTGAGATTCTGGGAATCTGAGATTCTGAGATTCTGAGATTCTGAGAATCTGAGATTCTGATTTTCTGAGAATCTGAGATTCTGATTTTCTGAGAATCTGAGAATCTGAGATTCTAAGATTCTGAGATTCTGAGATTCTGAGATTTTGAGATTATGAAATTCTGAGATTTTGAGATTCTGAGATTCTGAGATTCTGAGATTCTGAGATTCTGATACTGCTCTGAGAATCTGAGTTTGTGAGAATCTGAGATTCTGAGATTCTGAGATTCTGAGGTTCTGAGAATCTGAGAATCTGAGAACCTTACAATCTCAGGATTCTGAGATTTCGAAATTCTGAGATTCTAAGATTCCGAGATTCTGAGATTCTAAGATTCCGAGATTCTGAGATTCTGAGATTCTGAGTTTCTGAGAATCTGGAAATCTGAGATTCTGGGAATCTGAGATTCTGAGATTCTGAGTTTCTGAGAATCTGAGAATCTGAGATTCTGGAATCTGAGATTCTGGAATCAGAATCTCGGGATCTTGGAATCTTGGAATCTCAGAATCTCAGAATCTCAGAATCTCAGAATCTCAGTATCTCAGAATCTCAGAATCTCAGAATCTCAAATTCCCAGAATGTCAGAATCTCAGATTCCAGAATCTCAGATTCCAGAATCTCAGATTTTCAGATTCTCAGAAACTCAGAATCTCAGATTTCCAGATTCTCAGAATCTCAGAATCTCAGAATCTCAAATTCCCAGAATGTCAGAATCTCAGATTCTCAGATTCTCAGAAACTCAGAATCTCAGATTTCCAGATTCTCAGAAACTCAGAATCTCAGAATCTCAGAATCTCAGAATCTCAGAATCTCAAAATCTCAGAATCTCAAATTCCCAGAATGTCAGAATCTCAGATTCCAGAATCTCAGATTCTTGAGATTCTGTGATTCTGAGATTCTGAGATTCTGAGATTCTGAAATTCTGAGATTCTGAGAGTCTGAGATTCTGGGAATCTGAGGTTCTGAGATTCTTAGATTCTGAGATTCTGAGATTCTGAGATTCTGAGATTCTGAGAATCTGAAATTCTGAGATTCTGAGATTCTGAAATTCTGAGATTCTGAGATTCTGAGATTCTGAGTTTCTGAGAATCTGGAAATCTGAGATTCTGAGTTTCTGAGAATCTGAGAATCTGAGATTCTGGGAATCTGCGATTCTGAGATTCTGGGAATTTGAGGTTCTGAGATTCTGAGATTCTGAAATTCTGAAATTCTGAGATTTTGAGATTCCAAAATTCTGAGATTCTGAGATGCTGAGATTCTGAGATTCTGAGATTCTGAGATTCTGAGATTCTGAGATTCTGAGATTCTGAGATTCTGAGATTCTGAGATTCTGAGATTCTGAGATTCTGAGATTCTGAGATTCTGGGATTCTGAGATTCTGAGATTCTGAGATTCTGAGATTCTGAGATTCTGAGATTCTGAGATTCTGAGATTCTGAGATTCTGAGATTCTGAGATTCTGAGATTCCGAGATTCTGAGTTTCTGAGAATCTGAGAATCTGAGAACCTGAGATTAGGAAATCTGAGATTCTGAGAATCTGAGATTCTGGAATCTGAGATTCTGACATTCTGGGAATTTGAGATTCTGAGATTTTGAGATTCTGAGATTCTGAGATTCTGAGATTCTGAGATTCTGAGATTCTGAGATTCTGAGATTCTGAGTTTCTGAGAATCTGGAAATCTGAGATTCTGAGTTTCTGAGAATCTGAGAATCTGAGATTCTGACATTCTGGGAATTTGAGATTCGGAGATTCTGAGATTCTGAGAATCTGGAAATCTGAGATTCTGGGAATCTGAGATTCTGAGTTTCTGAGAATCTGAGATTCTGGAATCTGAGATTCTGACATTCTGGGAATTTGAGATTCTGAGATTCTGAGATTCTGAGATACTGAGATTCTGAGATTCTGAGATTCTGAGATTCCAAGATTCCAAGATCCCGAGATTCTGAGGTTCTGAGAATCTGAGAATCTGAGAACCTGAGATTGTAAAAATCTGAGATTCTGAGATTTCGAAATTCTGAGATTCTAAGATTCAGAGATTCTGAGATTCTGAGATTCTGAGATTCTGAGTTTCTGAGAATCTGGAAATCTGAGATTCTGGGAATCTGAGATTCTGAGATTCTGAGTTTCTGAGAATCTGAGAATCTGAGATTCTGGAATCTGAGATTCTGGAATCTGAGATTCTGACTTTTCGGGAATTTGAGATTCTTAGATTCTGAGATTCTGAAATTCTGAGATTCTGAGATTCTGAGATTCTGAGATTCTAAAATTCTAAGATTCGGAGATTCTGAGTTTCTGAGAATCAGAGAACCTGAGATTCTGAGATTCTGAGAATCTGAGATTCTGGGTATCTGAGATTCTGACATTCTGTGATTTTGAGATTCTGAGATTCTGAGATTCTGAAATTCTGAGATTCTGAGATTCTAAAATTCTGAGATTCTGAGATTCTGAGTTTCTGAGTTTCTGAGAATCTGAGATTCTGGAAATCTGAGATTCTGGGAATCTGAGATTCTGATTTTCTGAGAATCTGAGCTGAGATTCTGATTTTCTGAGAATCTGAGATTCTGATTTTCTGAGAATCTGAGATTCTGATTTTCTGAGAATCTGAGAATCTGAGATTCTAAGATTCTGAGATTCTGAGATTCTGAGATTTTGAGATTTTGAGATTATGAAATTCTGAGATTCTGAGATTCTGATACTGCTCTGAGAATCTGAGTTTGTGAGATTTTTGGATACTGAGAATCTGAGAATCTGAGATTTTGAGATTCTGAGATTCTGAGATTCTGAGATTCTGAGATTCTGAGATTCTGAGATTCTGAAATTCTGAGCTTCATTCGCACGATGTCGAGACTTATGTCCAATCACTCACTATTCACTAAACACACATCTCTACAGAATAAACCTGGTCGATAGCAACCTATGTAGGTGCGGAGCCGGTTACGATGACATCGATCACGTAGTTTGGTATTGTTCGGAAAATGACGCCTCCAGAGAGCAACTATTGGATACCCTTGTGGCCCGAGGTAAACAACCCTTCCGGGATATAAGAGGTGTTTTGGGAGATCGCGATGTGATATATTTGCAGGCCATCTATGCCTTCCTTTGCTTGGCTGACATCAAAGTTTAATGCCTATATTCTTCTCTTTCTCAGTTTTGACGTAGGACTTACGTCTTTCTTTACTATACTGGGTGTCATTTAGATTTTTGGAAATCGAGAGCGTTACGCTGGAAGGGAAGATTTTGAACGTTACTAGCGCCTTTATCTTTCGGTGGATTTTTAAGATTTATATATCAATCGACTCGGACACTTTCCACCATTTTGCCTATTTCATTGAAACTTAAGATTATTAACGATAAGCTATTGAAAATTACAACAAAGACTCTACATGACTTCACGATGGTTTACATACATTCCGGCTCCAATCAGCTGCTAAATCTCGTAACGAGTGCATTTTAGTTGCATTCCTACTAATTTTCCACTAATATTCCATATAATGTGAATATATTTTTTTAAAAGAATGCAAAACTCAAGCTAAGTTTATTTTTATTTTTCCCCAAATAATAACAATACTTCTCAATATAAGATTTAAAACAAACTTAACCACAATCTTTAATGTTTGGCTCCGGCACAATAGAAAATGTTGGCTTCACTTTGACAACCAAATCGATTCTTTCCGCACCACCCAGGTGTTAAGGTGTTAGGATTAGAAAATTTCGCTGTATTACATGTAAATGGTTTAAAAAAAAGTCCGCAAAAAATAATTTCCAGAATATTTGAATCAACTTTATCTTATTCTTTGTTTTCCATTTTCTGAGAAACTGTATTATTAAACTTGACGTAGACTCGGAGTTTGGAATTTAAACATCGAATAATTTTTCGTTGACGTATTAGCAGTACCTCCTCTATTTTAGTAGGGTTACTGCTCTTTGACTTGTTTCTTATTGTTGTGTTTTTTTTCAGCAGTAAGCACGCATGTTAGAGGCCGTTCACATATTACGTAAGCACTTATGAGGGGAGGAGGGGATCAGCCAATATCTTACGCTCCATATAAAAATCTTACATGGGGTAGGGGGGGGAGTTTGTCCAAAAATCCAGAAAAATTGCTTACGTAATAAGTGTACGACCCTTGCTAATAGCAAAAAGAAGCAACGAAATTTGTGCTATATTTCTTTGTTTGGAAAACCGGACAGTTTCCCTAAAATAGCACATTTCGCCCAAGTCTGAAAATTTTATTAATAGAATTTTTAAACTTCAAATACTATCATCAATAAGAAATCTATAAATGCCCTACATTTGCTTGAGTAAATAAGAGCTCAATTGTTTTTTTTTTGTTCGGGATGAACCACTGCGTCCATTTCATTGAACTTTTGTAGTATACCCGTGTCATTTGTTTAGTGCATGTCTTTCTGCTCCATTTCTATTGAGAAGAAATGAAGTAGTCGTTTTTTATTCAGATATTTTCTCAAGCTTAATGTAAGGCCTCTTTAGATTAAGGTACCGCTATTTATACCCTTCCAGAAACGGCTTATACCAACTCTCAAAGGCGTTCCCCTCAATCAGTTTCGGCTCAACAATAAGTGGGATAATACTGATTTTGACCATGCATCGGTACTGCAGTTCAAACATATTTTTGCGCAGGGGCGACTCGTCCATACGTTCTACCTGTTCATGGAACAGGTAACCATTTTTAGGTCAGAAGTAAGAAATTAATGTCTTGGCAATTAATTATTAGGGCAAATAATTTACTCAGTAAATTTTTTAAACAAAGCTTCACGTAATATTTCCAATGATTTTAACATCTAAACATCTAAAGAAACAAAATATTTCGTAGGCAGATCAAGTTAACGCCACATGCTTGGCGTACAGTCAAATTGCAGCTGAATGTGTGTTTCTCCGAAAAACCACACCCCATCACATATAAAGCTTTTGCCAGTCGTACGATCTATAATGAAGAACCAAAAGCAGCGCTGCCAGAAGTCAAATTTTAAGTTTTGCGCCATGACAAATGATTTGAAATAATTTCCTCCTTGGTATGCTCACTCGTTCTCCGCGCGCAGAGAACCAGCGTGAGCGTTGCCAGCTTTCTCCGTTTTCTCACATCATCCTCTTTCGCATGCGAAGCAAGCACGTTTAGATGCAAGTTCTGCTATGCGCGCAGGAGTCAAACCCGTTCGACGCGCTGCGAGAACAATCAACGATGCGCACCTTCGGTTAGGCTCGATCGTAGTGTCGTATAGATCAATCAACATAGAGAAAAAGGTATAGTTTTCACTAAATTTGAAAAATTAAATAACTGGGACATATTTCAGCTTCTAAATGTGACTCATTGGTCGTCACAATCGGGGGTCGCATCAAACAATAATTGTATAATTATATACTAATTATATACTATAATTATTATACTAATAATGGTTAATAACATTTCTTTCATAGCAAAAAAATATGTGAGAGTTTAAATATTAGCGCCGATGGGACCTGTGTACCCTGAATGGTGGAATGAGCCGATATGATAGATCTTTATTCTGAGCAATATCAAATTATTGCCAACTGTTACCAAGTTAGATTTTAGACGATTTGCGAGAGTCTAAAATTTTAAGTGCATCTAAATTTAAAACATTTTTGTAACAAAAGAGAAAATCAAGTCATTTATTGTTTTGTAAATCTTTTCTATTTAAATTGTTTTGACGTAGGACTACGTCTGTGTTTTCTATATTGGGGTACACTTTACGATTGCGAAAATCGGGGACCGTCACGAAAATATGATAGACTTTAAACTTTAATATCTAAGCCGTTTCTCGATGGATTTTCATTTTTTTTTGGACCATTCGATCAAGGATGAGTCAACGCTTCTTTGTATTTATTTGTAAATACTGATTTTCAACTATTTATTATTGATAATTGATGAAAAGTTTAGAAATAGGTAAACTAACCAATCACGTTCATGCATCACTAGCACAGACATCAAAAATCAATCACTTGCGGATTTGGATCTAATCCTCAGTTTGAACAAGGTTTCACGCAGAGCAGACGCATCAAAGCGATCGCAGCGGAGCGAACACAGCATCACGGAGGCGCTAATAACATTTTCAAAGGAAATCAATCGCATTGGTGGTGGTCCTCGATGTGTTGCTGCAGATCATTCAACCTCAACGAACCAGAATTTCATATGTAGCAAAGGTTGACCTAAAAAATAGCACTGTGGCGATCCCGCACCGCCAGTGCCGATGCTGAAAATTTATTACAAATTGTGGTGTCAGTTAGTTGGAAAGGAACATTGGGAAAAAAAATTGATTCTTCTCAGGACCAACATTTCATGAAAAGAAAGAGTTAATTGCGAAAAAAGACTGTTTCGGTGGCATCAGGTTTGGCGTGGTAGTTTGGTTGCTGTTAGTGATTCCATCCATTAAAATTCACTACATCATCTCCCTCCGACGCGCTATAAAATTCGCTATTTACGATTGAGTTTTACACTTTGAAGAAAGTTTATTTCGGATAGTCGGATCAACCTACTTTTGTATAAAATCAATGAAGACGCCATCTCAGTGGAAACTATCTACAGCAACCACCCATCGGTGAACGTCGCTCGGACAGACAGATGCCGAAAGAAAATGTTTTGTAATATGAAGAAACTTCGTCTTGAATCAAACTTCTGTTGTCATTCCTCGCAACAATCTTGTGAAAAAGTTTCATAGGATTCTTAGAATTTATTATTCTCCGAACGGTCCGTTGTCTGGGGAAACCCGATCGAAATGGCTCGCGCGCGCCGAAAAGCAGCTTTCTTATATCTAATGAAGTAATTTCATTAGTCCCGCCCTTCATTAATCGTTATGAGTGCACATTATATTTACAACCATACACACTTAACTATATTCACCGGGCTCGGTAAGTGAATTACCGATTTCTCAACAGCTGAGCTCTCGGTAGTCACCTCGGTAATCGAATTCAATTACCGAGCTCTCGGTTCAGTATTCATGATAGCGAAGTGTCAAAAAAACCAGCTGATTTGTAATAAATGCTGAGCAGTCGGTAAAACAATACTGGTGGATCTGTAAAAATATTACCGGCTTCAGCAATTCGTAGTACCGAATGGAATGTAAATGAGTTTTCACTTTTCTTATTGATAAATAAAAAGCACATTCAATCTCAGGCCTACACAAGAGCCTATACATATTTATTCCGTTTTTATTTTTCATCAGAAATCATATTAAAATATTTTTCTGCTGCTGGCTTCCGCCTGGCTAGCACAGGACTAGCGCTTGTTCTTTCACGCCCAGGAAGTAATCACAAAGATGGCAGCAGGGAACCTTATTCCATTCAATCATCTAATAAGAGAAATAGAGAATAATTTATTGAAGAAAAAAGCCTATTAAACACTTTGCATACCTGAAGTCTTATATTAGTTTCAGATCCACGAGTTCTAACCCCAAAACATACTGGGAGTAGCGACGTCGTACCGTGATTGTACATGTTTTTTTCAATGTCTGAAAGTTAAAAATTAACGCTCAAATCTTTAGCAAACTAACATAAATATCGTGGCACAAGATGGTAAACATGTTTGGACTTACCTGAATATTGAAATAGACCAGAATTTCTACCGGTAGCTTTAATTACTTGCTAAACAAATTCGTGCAACGCAATCAGATATCTTAGAAGCTCTGATATGCAAAAAAATATGGCGTCAATTCATGCGGCATCTGGTCGAAAACTGAGAGCATGGTACTTATTTTACCGGTTACTCAGTAAAGTGCTTTTATGTTTGCTGAGTGATCGGCTTAATTTTTGACAAATGCACGGTATTTGCTTAAAACTGAGTTGATCGGTAATACATACTACCGAAGCTCAGTATTTTATTTTTTACAACTGAGACATCGGTAAAAATAAGTGCAGAAGTCGGTTAAAACTTTTGAATAAACCGAGCTCTCGGTTCAAATTTCCTTTTACCGAATAAAATCAGTAAAAAAAATTGCCGAGCTGAAATTCTCGATTTGAGTGTGTATCAGCTCACAAAGGGGCGGGGCTAACGGGCTTAATTTATTAAATATAAGAAAGCTGCTGTTCGGCGCGCAAGAGCCATTTTGATCGGGATTCCACAGAGAGCGGTTCGACATTCGATGCAGCGGAGCGGACACAGCAGCACGAAGTGGGTGGCAGTGTTGCAATGCTGTAAATTTATTTCAACCTTTGGAGGCTTAGCGAAAAATCATCAAGTGGCTGTCGGACAGTTGCAGCGCAAGGTGTCGACAAGCGATTGGATGCAGTTAGTTAGTTGAATGGGAATTGGGAAAAGAAAATTGGTTCTTCTCAGGACCAACATTTTACGAAAAGAAAGAGTTAATTGCGAAAAAGGACTGTTTCCGTGGCATCGGGTTTGGCGTGGTAGCTTGGTTGCTGTTAGTGATTCCATCCATTAAAATTCAGAGATGCCCTCCGACGCGCCATCAAATTTGCTATTTACGATTGAGCTTTGCACTTTGAAGAAAGTTTATTTCGGATCAACCTTCTTTTGTATAAAATGGTGCCTTTTGTATAAAATCAATGAAGACGCCACCTCAGTGGAAACTTTCTACAGCAAGTAGTATGGAGAAACTTCGTCTTGAGTCAAATTTCTGTTGTCATTCCTCGCAACAATACGCATCTTAGATAAACAACATCTCATAACAAAATTCAGAATCTTGCGATAAAATTTCATAAGATTCTTAAAATTTGTCATCCTCCGAACGGTCCGTTGTTTGCGGAGTCCCGATCAAAATGGCTCACGCGTGTTGATAACCAGCTTTCTTATATCTAATGAAGTAATTTCATTAGCCCCGCCCCTTCATTAATCGTTATGAGTGCACATTATATTTACACCTATACCAGACCACAAAGGGGCGGAGCTAACGGGCTTAATTTATTGAATACAAGAAAGCTGCTTTCTAGCGCGCGCGAGCCATTTTGATAGGGATTTCGCAGAGAGCGGTTAAATAAGATTTTACGCAGAGCCGACGCAGCGGAGCGAACACAGCAGCACGAAGGCGCTCTGATAGTATTTTCAAAGGAAAATCATCGAATTGGTGGTGGAAGTCTGCGTTGGTGGTCGTCATTCAACCTCAACAAACCAGCATTTTATGTGAAGAAAGAGTTGATTACAAAAATGACGTCTGTTTCGATCTCGTGCGATGCAGTGGCGATGCTGAAAATTTATTCCAAATGGTGGCGTCTTAGCGAAAACTCATCGAGTGGTCGTCGAACAATAACAACACGAAGTGGAATTCTAACCCTAACGTTTCGACAAGCATTGGGTTGCAGTTAGTTATTGGAAACGTGCATTGGGGACACAAAATTGGTCCTTCTCAGGACCAGCATCTTCTGAACAGAAAGGGTTGATTGCAAAATGGACTGTTTCGGTGGAATTGGCGTTTGGCGTGATAGTTCGGTTGCTGTAAGCGATTCCATTCATTCGAACAAATTTGTTGCGTTGTCACTCACCGACGCGCGCTTTTCATTCTGCTATCGAAGAAAAACCTTCTGTTAACGCCAAACTATTAATTTTGGACTTTGATGAACATTCTTGCATCCCGGATTAAACTACCCTTGTGTAAAATAATGGTACTGTAAAGAACCGATATTTTTCAAATAATGGAGCTTTTCAATCCTCAACTACAACAAAACATAATCAAAATCTTGTGAGGAAATTCCATTTGCCTGCTACTGACGCCATCCATTTGAACAAACTCATTGCATCATCTCCCTCCGAAGTGCGCTTGTGGTTGTGCTACCAAAGGGCAACTTTCTGTCGTCGCCAAACGATGGTAACCCGAAAAAAATCGATATCATTTCTAATGACTAACGAAACAAAACCAAAGAATCTTGACAGAAAATTTCACTTTCCGTCGACGACGGCCAAATCGATGAAGACGCCACCTTAGTGAAAAATGTCGTTTAGCTGCCTTAGTTTTTCAAATGGCGCATTATTAAAAACAACAAATCTATCCAAAATCGTCATTGTCGTTTAAACAGCCGAACAGTCTGTTTGTCTGGGTAAACAATTTTCCTAGCGGTCAAGGGGCCATCCACAAAGTACGTCACGCTCTTAGGGGGGAGGGGGGGGGTTCCGAGAAACGTGACTACTCATACCAAAATTTGAGATGTTTAATACAAAAAGTGTGACGAGGGGGGGAGGGGGGGTTGAAAATCGTCATTTTTTGCGTGACGTACTTTATGGATCTTCCCCAAAACCTCTTTTTGGATAAATAGTTTAAGTCCTGAAAAGGACTGTTTGTAATTTATTCTTGAAGTCCTGCTCACGTTGCCACCAGCGCTATAGAAAACGATGCATGTACGCTTCCATCGCGGGCGGAAGTCGTTGAACGTTGCAAATTAATATATTTGTGTTTTGTTTCGCGCCACCTCCGATTCTGCGTATTTTTTTCCTTTCGTCCGGACATTTGTGAGCATAATGTCTTCTAGGATTCTGATGATATCCACTGAAAGATAGACGAATGCCTTCAGTGGCGATGCGGCCGATGAGTCGTTCCTTTTCCACGGCTGGTTCATCCAACTGGGAGCTACCTTCAGTTTCTTGATTCGGTTGACCTCCGAGCAGTTTGCACAATGCTAATAAATTTACACAAATTATGATGAAAAATACCCTCCATTTCGTATAGCTACGTAGTCATACGTCACTTTTGCGTACAACCCGATTGGGCTGCACCTTTGAGTTTTTTTTTTCTAATATTTGGTTAAGTTGTACAAGAAAAGGTTGTAATATTAGATTAAATGTCCAACTTTCATTCGAAACCACTCAGCTTGATGAATTTTTTTTTTCAGCATGGTAGAACAGGTGTAGCAAAAGTCCACGAGACGCCCCTGTTTTTGCGTCTTCTTATGAGTTCCGGATTCGTTTTTGTACAGAGATCTGATTTCATTGCGTTTGGCATTTCTGAATCTCACCTTTACAGTGTGGTAGATCTTTCTCCGTAATGCACCACGAAAAAAGGTGTCTACCCAGCATTACAGGCTCCGTTAAATGCCTGGCTAATTGTTTCACCCCCAGGCCATTCATCCCCTCGGCACGGGTCGCCTGACACCTTGGTATTCGGGGTTAGGGACGCCATATTGTCAGTTTCAGTGTTTAACCGAGCTTGGCAATATGACCGGATTTACACCGTTACGCACTACTTCAGTGTATCCATATCCCAGCGTAACGGGACTACTATACTATTGCTCAATTGTTAGAAACCAAGCAATTCTAATCATGTACTTATCCACATCCTCCACAGATCCAAATGTTAGAAGTTAAATGTAAATACGTTACGTTCATACAAGTCCTACGTCTACTCGCGGTTATGTTAAAAACATTACCCATTGCTCGTTTTTTCTAATATTTTTGGTTAAGTTGTACAAGAATAGGTTGCAATATTAGATTAAATGTCCAACTTTCATTCGAAACCACTCAGATTTATGAATATTTTTTTATCAGCATGGTAGAACAGGTGTAGCAAAAGTCCACGAGACGCCCTGTTTTTGCGTCTTCTTATGAGTTTCGGATTCGTTTTTGTACAGAGATCTGATTTCATTGCGTTTGGCATTTCTGAATCTCACCTTTACAGTGTGGTAGATCTTTCTCCGTAATGCACCACGAAAAAGGTGTCTACCCAGCATTACAGGCTCCGTTAAATGCCTGGCTAATTGTTTCACCCCAGGCCATTCATCCCTCGGCACGGGTCGCCTGACACCTTGGTATTCGGGGTTAGGGACGCCATATTGTCAGTTTCAGTGTTTAACCGAGCTTGGCAATATGACCGGATTTACACCGTTACGCACTACTTCAGTGTATCCATATCCCAGCGTAACGGGACTACTATACTATTGCTCAATTGTTAGAAACCAAGCAATTCTAATCATGTACTTATCCACATCCTCCACAGATCCAAATGTTAGAAGTTAAATGTAAATACGTTACGTTCATACAAGTCCTACGTCTACTCGCGGTTATGTTAAAAACATTACCCATTGCTCGTTTTTTTTTCTTGTCCGATTCTGTTTCTCTGTACCATGTACCCCGAAGCTCTGGCCATCCGGAAGATACTCCCTGACGAACCAAAATCGAGCACGACGCCACGCAAAACCGTTTTCAACGTTCAACGTCAACCGCCCGGATGAGCAGCTGAAATAACCTAAACCCAAATCCCTACCCCGTCCGTCCTGTATTAAGTTTTTCTACCCTTGAGTCGCCACGAGTATTATGGTCTATGTCCCCTCCCAACTAACTGTTAAGATAAGATGATATACCATGTACAAATATCATACTTGAGAATTGCGGCTCCGCAAAGTGTCACACATGACATGACTGATAAATGAACTGGTTAAAAAAAAAAACTTAAGCAATCTTTATTATGAATGTTAAATTTTCCCTGATGGTTAAACAAACGTAAAGTTATAACTCGATTTCCATAAATTTATACATTGATTGCGATTTCTTGATTACTTACGTTTAGTGTCTTCTTTAAACAATCCGTTACGTCCGGAAAGCGATACTGTACGGTACTCGGTTCCTACATATTATGTTTTATAGTGCTTTCATTTTCTACTTCAGCAAATATTATCATAATCAATTACCTCTTTCTCGTTTCTTGTTTGTGTTCACGATCTTCCAACAGTGATATCTGATCCAACTGTGATAACTGATCTGTGATAGTAGTTTAGTACAAAGAGTATAAGTAATTTAAAATCTATGTTTTTAAGTTCAAATTACCTGGTAGTTGCTTCATAGATTATTTACCACTAACTGTACTCCTCTCAACAAACTGCTAATTTAGTTCAACCACAGAGAACAGACGTTCATCTTCATTCGCGTGTTTGTGTAAAGTTTTTACTGGTCATTTTGAAGTGTGTCGTTATGCCCCCGTTGCGTGGTGCTAGTGTGCTGATAAATATGGTTAAAATTTGCCGTGTTTTGCTTTTTAGCGCTAGTGTTCATTTCAAATTGCTCCTAGGCTCGCTCCTAGGTGGCAGCACTACATTGTTTATGTAGTGTATGCCAACGCCATCACTTAGTGAGATTGAGTTTTTATGTCGGGCAGCCTGCGTTGGCGGCGCTGAGGTGCGATTTAAATCTTTACACACGTTTTTACCGACAATTTGTTCGAGCATCCATGTCTGTTCTCTGTGATTCAACTAGTATTGGCTGATTTACTTATTAAGTTTTTAATTCAAATTCTTCTATAGAGCAATTCAATCTAATACACCTAACAAAAGATATTTTAGTTACTAGATAAAGATTGTCGCTGTCGTCGCTGTCCGGAACATCTTTTGCTGGCGAGGATAGGGGAGCTAAATGTCAAAGAAGGAAAATCCATACGATTTGACAGGTATGTACCACACATGTTTCGGACAGCAGAACAAAGGGAACAGTAGCGACAATCTTTATCTAGTAACTAAAATATCTTTTCACCTAACAGCTAACTTGTTTTTGTTTTGATCATCAACCATCTCCTATGTTGTTTCGTTCCGCTTTCTCGCTGTTCCTTATATCGCCATGCAACAGTGACGGCGAGTAACTATAGGGGCACCACAAGCAGAGTTTACACGTAGTGGAAATGATGTGGAGAATGGATCTCAGATTTGAAACACAGACAAACAGACGTAACACTGAGAAAATTCCCATCGACCATGAGCTCAACGGTCGTTTTAAATTCAACTGCTTGCGAGTTTCACATCCAGAGGCGCGCGCATCGTATACCTTTGTATTTGACATCTTACACTAGCGCCTTCTGTTGACATTGTCGTACTAAACTTTGTTTCGTACAACATGCACGTTAGGTGGTGGTAAAATAACTGGGCGATGGATTTTGAAACAAATTGTTCTAGCTGTTACGTCTGTTTGTCTGTGTTTGAAATCTCGTATCTGAGGCGCGTTAGCAGATTGCGTAACAGTCCCCCCAGTACACAGGGTACTGTATCCTGGGTACTCCAGTTGCGCTGACGTCCAATGATGTAAGTCCAATGCGAGGTTTCTCGATTTCGATACAGTGGGCACAGACAAACAGACGTAACAGCTAGAACAATTTGTTTTAAAATCCATCGCCCAGCTATTTTACCACCATCTAACGTGCATGTTGTACGAAACAAAGTTTAGTACGACAATGTCAACAGAAGGCGCTAGTGTGAAATGTCAAATACAAAGGTATACGATGCGCGCGCCCCTGGATGTGAAACTCGCAAGCAGTTGAATTTAAAACGACCGTTCGTCTGTTTGTCTGTGCAGTGGGTCTGCACGTCTGGGTCTTCCAAGGGACTCCAGCGTAGATAATATGGTTTTTCGATTGAGCACCAGTGCATCGTATGGATTGTCATAGAAAGACAAGCAGTTCGTTTCGATAAATTTATAGAACAATGGATCTGTGTTCTGTATCGATCTTTAGTATCTCCGTTCGGTTTGTGTGTGAGGGGGCATGAGTTTTTATAGATTCGGTTCTGCAATGTAACAATTTGCGTTTTGATTGCAGCTAATATTGCTAACATGACGAACGCAAGCGTTCCAGAGGGGGACGCTAGCAACTGTTCCATTTCCAGCATATATTCAATTCCTGGGGTGTCCTGAACGAATGATGAAAACGGTGATATTGTTTGTCTTGTTGGTTGTTGGTCGGCCATTGCAGGCTTGTAATAAATGTTCTTACAATTAGGGAAGACGTCCAACATGCTGTTACGCAAAACCTTCCACTTCATAAGAACTTGCTGTCCAAAAAACATTTCTTGTAGTAATTGTTCTAAGACGTCGCTAGGCCACCATTGGCAGTTTTGAGTTTTCGTGGATGCCATTTCTTCGACAAAATTGATCCACACATTCGATGCAAGCTCCACTGCGTTTGTTCCTAATTTAAAATTGTACGGCTCATCAATGTTAGCTGGTTACGTCGATCAGGATACGCGATCAGGATATCTAAACACTTCATTACTCTAACCGATCTCTCGAACAATGACATTTTTGGGACGTACAGCATGTTCTATGAGGCCATACTATACAGTCTTCTTGCTACGGATACCCGCTTTGTTGGTTCTAGTTCTTCGCTTATTCGTTTTACTATTCGGTTGTTGGTTTGTAATTGTGTATTGTGCATATTTTGTTGCAACAGCATCGTTGCGTGATAGGGCTCATTCCTGAATTTCCTGATGGTATGAACTCCGGAATCATTGAATGAGATTTTATCAGCCACATGCAATTCATCATTTCGACGGATTCCCGAATGGCTTGATTCATGCTCTTTTACCATAGTATGTAATGGCACTGTGCATGAACCGTACACCACCCATCCTAACCGTGTGCGCATTGCGGTTGGTTGATTTTCACGGCCTTCTCTGGATTCAAGGGGATTCTCCAGCATGGAATTGTCAACACCTATTAAAATCCGAGGTTTAACGTCTGTGTAAGATTCTATAGGCAGACCCGACAGATGTGGAAAATGATGTGATAAGTCCGACCTTGACATCGACTGCGATGGAAGATCAAGACTATGCACTGTATGTACCTCTGCTCTGGGTCTTGAGCACTAGCGATTTCGGCCGCGAATTTCACCGAGTTCTTTTCGTTTCCCAATAAGGGACCGACTGTTTACTTCGATGACATTTACTTCCAGGGTGCAGCAGCCGTAAAAAGTGTAGACAACAACCTTCCGTGCACCATGTTTACGGTACTCGTCACTGAGTGGCGATACCGGCGTTTCTATCTGTTTTGTTAAACCCGCTACTCTATGTTTTGAGATTTTCACAATTTTCACCATGAGCTCATGGAAGAATGGTAGTTGTAAATCGATAAAATGTATGGAAAAATAAGCACAGAGAACAGACGTTCATCTTCATTCGCGTGCTTGTGTAAAAGTTTGTACTGGTCATTTTGAAGTATGTCGTTATGCCCCCGTTGCGCGGTGCTAGTGTGCTGATGAATATGGTTAAAATTTGCCGTGTTTTAATTTTTAGCGCTAGTGTTCATTCCGAATCGCTCCTAGGCTCGCTCCTAGGTGGCAGCACTACATTGTTTATGTAGTGTATGCCAACGCCATCACTCAGTGAAAATGAGTTTTTATGTCGGGCAGCCTGCGTTGGCGGCGCTGAGGTGCGATTCAAATCTTTACACACGTTTTTACCGAAATTTAGTTCAAGGATCCATGTCTGTTCTCTGTGAAATAAGGTATTTCGCAAATTTATGGAAAATGGAAGTCTCGCTTAACTTTTCAAAAAGACCTAAGTAACATTTTTTCATGAATTAATTTTAGTTCAGCAATCAACAGCTTCCATGCTTTTCTGTTGATTGCGCTATTCAAATTAAATCATGAAAAAATGTTACTTAGGTCCTTTTGAAAAGTTAAGCGAGAAGTGTTTTAGAAGAAAGTAGTGCACGCAGCGAAATTTTGTATGGTTCAACTAATCAAAATTATTGTTGAGTTTAAAATCGGTCTATTGTTGAATTAAACGAAAAATATTGTTAAAACTACAATATTCTCTGTTTGAAACAACAAAATAATTGTCATTTCAACAATATTTCTTTTTGATTTCTACATGCAAGAATTCCTAGCAGCGTGTATTTTTTGAAGTGTACTTCCGTTTACAGATCCATTTGGCAAAAATATGACAGAAAGGAAATTGCTGAAATAATAAAATTATTATTTCCACGGAAACTTAAACCTTAAACCGATGGTCAACAGGTGAGACATCAAATATATTTTCTAAATAATTAATATGAACTCTTTTTCCATTAGATAACGGAAGGATAACGATACCAGGCAGCAAATATCGACACCGCTTCGGAAATTATCATGGAGGATGCGAATTTTGGGATAGAGCCATGCCATGTTACAGTGTATTCATAGGCGGTATTCTTGTTTGTTAAATTATCCACAAAGAAGAGCAAAATAAATTGATGTATAATCGTCACATGATTTTTTATTTCTTTTGATTGGAAAAAGCTTATTTTGATAAAACAAATTATTATTTCAACAATAATTATTATTGAATTGATCATGTTCGCGTAATTGAATCAAAAGCATATTGATGAATGTTTCAACAATAATATTGTTGAAACAACAATCATGCAACTCCAACCATGATTGTAGAAACAACAATATTCTAGATTGATTCAAAATGAAAATATGATTAGCCCTGAGCTAACAATATTTATTGTTGAATTCAAACCGAAATATTGTTGATCCTACAATACATTTTTCTGCGTGTGATAAGGAATTAAGTATGAGGTGAAAAGATTATCACCTGCACTTAGTTTGCACTGATTAGAAATTTTATAGTGATGAAATTTCGATTTTACTACCACTGAAAAAACGCCATCTCTTGCATAATTCGTTTTGACTGGTACCTTATTGTCCGCCAGTCCATGAAATGCACAACGGAGATTTAACCCCGTCTAGATTAAGTTCTTCCCACAAACTTTGCTCCACGAGCGTTGAGTTGGATACTGCATCTAGAAATGCGTACGTCGAAATGGTTTTTTCCTTTCCATACAGTGTAACAGGAATGTACTTCAGAAGTGCACTGCCCAGTGAATTATAATGAAGGTTGCAAGATGTGGCTTGGACTGGAACGGATACCTGACGTTTGTGTTTCCTATCATCATGTAATAGCTGGTGGTGCAGAAAACTACAGCCATTTTGGTTACAGGCAATTCTCCTGTCACAGCTACCAAAGTGCTTAGTCAAACACTTCCGACATATCCTCTTCTCATTCACCAACGCCCATCTTTTGTTCGGTGACATTACAAGGAATCTGTTGCATTCATCCAGAGTGACGCATTCATCTTTACACGCTGGACACATTTCTCGATTCACTTGGTCAATAGCATGCGCCGAATGCACATGCAAGTAAGATTCTTCTTTCCTCGATTTTTTTTCCAATCTGTGTTCCGGTTTCATAATATTTCAATATGGCTTAAAGCGTGTACCATTTCAGACATCCAATCGTTGAACTCTAACAGTGTAGCTGCTCCACGTTCCTTTCGGTAAAATGCCCATTTCATTTTTAGGATCGATGGCAAACTATCTACAAGCTCTTGCACTAACGTGACATTATATAGACGTTCATCCATTTGACAAACTTGTATAGTCGCACATAAATTCTGCACTGCTACGCCAAAGTCGACAATCGTTTCTATTTTATCAGCTTTCGGTGGCGGCATCATCCGAATTCTCCGAATCATGGTACCTATGGCAGATTCCGGGTAGCCGAACAGGGTCCGTAGACGGTTTATGATAACTGGAACATTATCGGGTTGTAGCAGTAGGCTTCTAACAGCAGTAAATGCCTTACCGTGTAGACTTCTTTCTAATCGATCAAGAAGTTCATCATTTCGAAAGGCACACATCCTTGAAGTGCGAAGTACGCAGCTATGAATCTAGGCCAATCTTTAGGATCTCCACCGAACCTTGGCAAATCCTTCACCGTATGTCTAGCCGCCAAGTGGCCACTATTCAACGGAACGTTGTCGAAACATATTTGCTAGTGTACATGACCCGGATTCGGCCGCTGAGTTGATGTGATTAGCTGTTGTTGACCAAGGCCTCGAGAAGACGTCATTTTCTGGGCCACAGCATGTGCATAGTTCACTGCCGGGTAAGTTGTTGACATAATCGGTTGATGTGATGCTACGGTGTCCGTCGGTGCAAAGTTTGAGTGTGCACTTGAGGTTGTCTGTAGATATGCGTTCCCATAGCACGGACCGCAGATTAGAGGGATTCCCTTTGATGAAAATTAACGGGCACTTCTCCTTCCGCTCGGGTTGTTTCATCTCATTCTGCTGCTGTTTTTTCATCCGTTTGGCCAGTGGATCACCGGCATCATCATCCTTCAGAGAGGAGTATATGTTGTTCGATAGAGCTTTTTTCTTGGGCCCTTTCGTCACAGCTGAACCAGCCGCCGTATCACCCATAACGGGATCGAATCACTCGCGATCTCGAGTACTTCACGGTAAATGATGCGCGAGCAAAAAACACGTCCATACGTGCTGCTGTCTCGAACTGGAATAGCGCTCTGCGGCGTGCTGTGCTCCTGTTCAGGGTTGACACTTTCGTGTTCATAACCAGATCAGCGCTAGTCAGGAAAGAGCATCTGAGCCTACTGCTACTCAGCTACCAGCTGAGCGACAGGATTGTACCGCGTGCTACAAGGCCCGCCACGGTTTTAGGGGACGGAAGACAGCCTGGCCATTAGCCCATTCGCCGTTTCAAGTCGGTGTCACCCGGCCTTACTAAAAGAGTAGAATAACCAGACTACCAGCCCCCGCGTTCACAATATTTCAATATCCAGATACAAGTCCAATAACACGCAGCCAGTCTACCATAATCAGGGTGAAGGGGTACTGTATCCGTGCGGTCTTCGATAGTCTCAAACAGCACACCAACATCGAAGATTGAACTGGAGAATCATAACTTCATGCTGATCTTATCTGCTGACGGAACCCCAATTTGCTGTCGTCACTAGACATCGAGAGACAGGAGCACTTTCTCAAAGTCTTTCGTATTTCACTTAATTTAAAACACTTAACATGAGCAAAACACCAAACACTTTACTTTCAACATATATATTAACTACAAACTATGTTCTTATAATTACGTAGAAGCTATCCAAAGCAATCGCGCGCGCAGTTCCCATGCTCAACTGTCCTTGGCGGTAGACTCAATCGAACTAACTTGTTGAACATCAGAGTGGTGGTCAGTCGAATATACCATCGGGTTGTGCGATGTTCTCCACAGCGACCGCCTAGCAGAGCGTCGGAGATGAGATCTCCCTCATATCTCCAGTGATGACCATCGATGACCGTTGACTCCTATGATGATTGGCGATCTCTCATTTCTTCCTTCATATTCTCAACGATGGTGCGACGGTCAAGATAATACAACACTATTCTGGACAGTGGACCAGCGAGCAACGAGAACGAGGGTCGTCCAGGGATGTAGTCTGAGGGGTCAAGCTCATCGCTGAACATCATCACCCACTCAGATATAACAGCATTTTCGAAAATAAAAGAATGGTCCTCTTCGACAAGGATGGGAAGGAAGGTTGGAGGGGTAACTATTGTTCGCTTGTTGTTGTTTGCTCTTAAAGATCGTTGAGTGGCAGCAAAAAGATTTTCTCGACCGCACGCTTGATTGATTTAGTAGCAGTTTTGAGTGTAACTACACGTACCACTCCATCATTGCCGGGGTGAACGTCAATAATTCTCGCAAGTTTCCAGCGCATTGGAGGCAAATTATCGTCGACAACTACTACCAATTTACCAACTTCAATTTGTACCGGTGAACGCCAGCGTTTAGTACGCCCTTGAAGTTGGCACAGGTATTCCCGCCTCCACCGGTTCCAAAATAGTTGTTGTTTTTGTTGAAGCTGTTGATAATGGTTTAGACGTTTTACAGGTGCATCGGATAAATCCTCCACCGGTAAGCCTTTCAGCGACGACCCAACTAGGAAATGTGCTGGTGTGAGAGGTTCTAGGTCATTCGGATCATCCGACATTGCAGTAATTGGTCGTGAATTCAGGCAGCCTTCTACCTGAACGAGCAGCGTATTCATGTCCTCAATAGACACGGGTTCGTTCCCTAGGACACGCAGAATATGGTGTTTCGCAGAACGTACAGCCGCCTCCCATAACTGCTAACTGACATATCAACCTCTTCACAGGACCAAAATCGAGCAACTAAGGCGTCCAACCCTTCTCGCGTTGACGCGTTGCAACTTATAAGAGGAGATGCCTTCATGTTGGCGCAACCACCGCAAACTACCCAACCGAAAACAGATTCGTTCAGGGTTGGCAGATGATTTCCCAGTGAGAACCTCTGACCGCTCTCGAAAAAATCGCACCATATCCACGCCCTTGGACATTGCGAACGTCGGATCTGCCAAAATTACGCCATCTGGAATGGTCCATCCAGTTGTGTTTATGGGCGACGATGGTAGGTTGACCGTAACCTTCGGGAGAACTAGGAACCGCATTTTCTTTGAAAATTCAGAGATTCTAGAGCAAACTTTTGCCAGAATTTGCTGGATCACTCTTGACGCTGATTGACCGATACCGGAAATTGAGATATCCACCTTGCTTCTCGCTACCCGAAGTCGCTGACTTAAACGTTCAGAGATAAAGTTGCTCTCTGAGCCCGAGTCCAGCAGAGCACGTGCTGGCAACCGATTCCCGCTATCATCCTCCACAACAATAACAGCTGTTGCTAATAACACTTGTGTCGTGAACTGCTGAGCTGCACTAACGACAACTGTTTCAGATGCTTCCTTGGTCTGACTTGAGTTCGAACCTGCTGTAGCTTGATAATCTGTTCGAGAAGCATTGTCTCGTTTGGCTGACACAGAGACTTTCGCATTGTCCTTTCCAGACTTGAAACAGAGTAGAGTATGGTGTCGTTTTTTGCAATTTTTACAGGAAAACTTCGATTGGCAATCCTTAGCTAAATGCCCAGCCTTGAGACAGTTTCTGCACAATGAACTCGTCCGCAACAAAGATTCTCTGTCCGAGACCGTTAACTTTTGAAACACTGAACACAAATGCAACAAATGAATTCCAGAGCAGGCTGCACAACGTCCCTCTGATGTTTGCGCCGTATTGTAACTCGTCTTGAGCACTGCTGGTCTTGGCTTCTGCTGTAGTTGACTGGCACCCCTAGTTTCGATCGACCGTGTTGGCAATGATTCGAGAACGTGAGTGCGTCGCTGAAGAAACTCTAGCATGTCCTTCACAGAATCTTGTTCCTTGTTGGCTGAGTATTCCTCCCAGCCTCGGCGAGTTACTGGATCGAGGCGTACCGATAGTATGTTCACTAGAAGCAAATCCTTATAATCGGCCGGTTGCACTATTTGGTCCAAAGTCTGCACGACTCTCTCGAAGCCCTCAACGAGAGTGTGCAATTCGGTGGCGGATTCCTTCGTCAAAGTTGGCAGTTTGAAAAGAGATTGAACCTGGCGTTTCTTTAACTGTTTACTATTATTGTATCGCCTTAATAGCAAGTCCCATGCCACCTGGTAGTTTGCCTTCGTGATTTGAAGAGGGTCGATGAGTGTTTTTGGCTCACCCTGCAAACATCCTTTCAAATAATGCAGTTTTTCTACCTCCGGGAGATCCTTCCTCCAATGAATCAGAGATGTGAACAAATCTCGAAAACTGAGCCAGTCATCCACATCCCCCGTAAATGTTTGCAGCTTAGACTCAATCGAACTAACTTGTTGAACATCAGAGTGGTGGTCAGTCGAATATACCATCGGGTTGTGCGATGTTCTCCACAGCGACCGCCTAGCAGAGCGTCGGAGATGAGATCTCCCTCATATCTCCAGTGATGACCATCGATGACCGTTGACTCCTATGATGATTGGCGATCTCTCGTTTCTATCTTCATATTCGCCACGATGGTGTGAAGGTCGAGAGAATAGAACCTCTTCTGGACAGTGGAACAGAGAGCAACGAGAATGAGGGTCGTCCAGGGATGTAGTCTGAGGGGTCAAGTTCATCACTGAACATCCTCACCCACCCAGAAATAGCAGTATTTCTGAAAATAAAAGAATGGTCCTCTTCGACAAGGATGGGAAGGAAGGGTTGCGGGGTAATTATTGTTCGCTTGTTGTTGTTTGCTCTTCAAGATCGTTGAGTGGCAGCAAACAGATTTTCTCGACCGGACGCTTGATTGATTTAGTAGCAGTTTTGAGTGTAACTACACGTACCACTCCATCATTGCCGGGGTGAACGTCAATAATTCTCGCAAGTTTCCAGCGCATTGGAGGCAAATTATCGTCGACAACTACTACCAATTTACCAACTTCAATTTGTACCGGTGAACGCCAGCGTTTAGTACGCCCTTGAAGTTGGCACAGGTATTCCCGCCTCCACCGGTTCCAAAATAGTTGTTGTTTTTGTTGAAGCTGTTGATAATGGTTTAGACGTTTTACAGGTGCATCGGATAAATCCTCCACCGGTAAGCCTTTCAGCGACGACCCAACTAGGAAATGTGCTGGTGTGAGAGGTTCTAGGTCATTCGGATCATCCGACATTGCAGTAATTGGTCGTGAATTCAGGCAGCCTTCTACCTGAACGAGCAGCGTATTCATGTCCTCAATAGACACGGGTTCGTTCCCTAGGACACGCAGAATATGGTGTTTCGCAGAACGTACAGCCGCCTCCCATAACCCTCCAAAATGTGGCCCACTTGGAGGGCTGAAAATCCAACGAATATCCTGGTTGACGCATTCCGTGGTAATTTTCTCTTGGTGCTTTTTGTCTCGCAGCAAAATAAAGAGCTCTTGCAATTTGTTGCGAGCCCCCACAAAATTGGTCCCATTGTCGGACCAGAGCTCAGTAATAGGTCCTCTGCGTGAAACGAATCGTGTTAGTGCCTGAATAAACCGTTCTGTTGACAGGTCAGTCACGAGCTCGAGGTGAACTGCCTTGGTGCATAGACACACGAAAAGGCAAACGTATGCCTTTACTGCTACTCGCCTTGGTCCTGGCCGTACGTATACAGGTCCAAAATAATCTATGCCAGTTTTTGAAAAAGGACGGGCTACCGTGACCCGGGCTGCTGGTAAATCTCCCATGAACTGTTGGACAGGATGTGGTTTAGCCCGGAAACATCTTTGGCACTGATGAACGATTTGTCTCGCCACATTCCTTCCTCCTAAAGGTAAAAAACGAAGACAGTGTTCAGCAAAAGCTGTGGTCCAGCGTCAAACAAACGCAAATGGTAGTGGAGCAGAACTAAACGGTGAACTGATGGCGTGCCGGAGAAACTGCAGGGTGTTTGGTGTTTTCAGACTCGTCTGAGTGTTTCATCCTGGTCTAAATATGAGTTGAACCAACGCAATTGTGGTATCATTTTTTTTGCAAATAACGCTTTCAACACATCAGCAAACGTTTCCTTTTGAACTCGGCGAATTAAGATTTTGTCTGCCTCCTTCAGCTCAGCAGTAGTGAAGTAACCAGAAGTACGATCTTCACGACGAGAGCGAAGCAGCTTCATCAGTTGCAACCAAATGGCGGTACGACGGACCAGGTACGAGTATGAAGAGAATTTATAAAAATAAAGTTCGTTGAATTCCTGTATAGCAGAAGACGTATTTGCTATCACCACACGACGACGCTCCGTATTTACTTTCTCGTCAGGTTGGACATTCACAGCATTCGGCCAGTGTTCTGGACCCAACTCCAGCCAATTCGGGCCCGTCCACCAGAATCGATTGTCAACGATGTCCTGCGGTAGAATTCCTCTTGATACAAGATCAGCTGGGTTTTGGATTCCAGGAACATGTTGCCATCGGAACCCTTCAGTAATGGCTTGAATTTTTGATACTCTGTTCGCTACAAACACGTTCCAAGTCGACGGAATCGATCCGAGCCAGCACAGTACGCATGTGGAATCGGACCAAAAATATGCATCTGCTGAAATATTTAGCGCTTCCCGCAGAACCTTGAACAACTGAGCGACTAGGAGTGCTCCACAGAGCTCTAGTCTCGGAATCGTCTGTATTTTGAGTGGAGCCACTCGTGACTTTGAGCTAAGAAGGCGAACCATTACTTCTCCCGTTGCGTTTTGGCTTCGAATATAAACACATCCGCCGTATGCCTTATTGGATGCGTCCGCAAAGCAGTGCAATTCAACGGATGTTGCATTGGAAACAACGACACATCTTGCAAATCGAACCGAACAGAGAACTGGTAACTGCTCCTCAAATTTTCTCCAACTCTCACCCACCATCGATGGTATTTTCTGGTCCCAATCTACCGGTTTTCCGTCGTTGCCTGGGAGTGTCCATAACTGCTGCATAATCACTTTTGCCGTTGTTATTGTAGCACCAAACCACCCATGTGGATCGAAAATTGACGCAATCTTCGATAGAACATTCCGCTTGGTTAATTGTTCTCCAGGATCCGTCTGAGTAACATTTAACTTCAGCATAAACTCGTCTGTTGATGGTAACCAGATCAATCCAAGTGTCTTCACTGAAGGATCTCGATCCAGGTTTATTCCACAAGCGCTTGGAATTGCTAAATTGTCCTCCGAAACATCCTGCAAAACCTCCGCACGGTTGCATGCCCATTTCCTAAGCCGAAATCCACAACTGGACATCATGTTGTCCATCTGGCTTCGCAGTTCAATAGCTGAGTCAACATCGTCCGTTCCTGTGATTACATCGTCCATGTAGACGTCTTCGCAGACAACTTTTGCCGCAAATGGAAACCGTTCCTTCTCGTCAATTGCCAGCTGCTTCAATGTTCGTGTAGCCAAGAATGGAGCTGGTTTGGTTCCGTACGTAACAGTGTTAAGTTCGAACGTTGAAATCTCTGCAGCAGTTGTCGGACGCCAGAGAACACATTGTAATGCCCTGTCCTCCGGGCAGACTCCAATCTGACGAAACATTTTTTCTACGTCCGCTACCAACATAATTTGCTTTACTCGACATCGAAAAATCAGTGATCGCAAATCCTGCTGTATTATTGGTCCACACAGCAGAACATCGTTCAGTGAAACGCCTGATGATGTTTTGCAACTCGCGTCGAACACCACACGTACCTTGGTGGTGGTGCTATCCGCCTTGACCACTGGGTGATGTGGCAAGTAACACCGTTTGACCGAATCTGGATCATCAATCTTGCGCATATGTCCTAGCTGTTCATACTCCTTCATGAACGCGCTGTATTGTGTTCGGAGGTTGGAGTCCCTTGCCAACCTTCGTTCTGTGCCGAGAAGTCGTCTAACAGCGATATCCCTTGACTCGCCTAGTCGTGATATGCCGTCTTCTATTTTTGGTAGCGTTACCGAATATCGTCCATCTGCCTCACGATGAACCGTTCGTACGAACAGAGCTTCGCATTTTGCTTCCTCCGGCGAGTAACTGCTAACTGACATATCAACCTCTTCACAGGACCAAAATCGAGCGACTAAGGCGTCCAACCCTTCTCGCGCTGACGCGTTGCAACTAATAAGAGGAGATGACTTCATGTTGGCGCAACCACCGCAAACTACCCAACCGAAAACAGATTCGTTCAGGGTTGGTAGATGATTTCCCAGTGAGAACCTCTGCCCGCTCTCGAAAAAATCGAAAAAATGTTCTATTCCAAGCACCATATCCACGCCCTTGGACATTGCGAACGTCGGATCTGCCAAAATTACGCCATCTGGAATGGTCCATCCAGTTGTGTTTATGGGCGACGATGGTAGGTTGACCGTAACCTTCGGGAGAACTAGGAACCGCATTTTCTTTGAAAATTCAGAGATTCTAGAGCAAACTTTTGCCAGAATTTGCTGCTTCACTCTTGACGCTGATTGACCGATACCGGAAATTGAGATATCCACCTTGCTTCGCTACCCGAAGTCGCTGACTTAAACGTTCAGAGATAAAGTTGCTCTCTGAGCCTGAGTCCAGCAGAGCACGTGCTGGCAACCGATTCCCGCTATCATCCTCCACAACAATAACTGCTGTTGCTAATAACACCTGTGTCATGAACTGCTGAGCTGCACTAACGACCACTGTTTCAGATGTTTCCTTGGTCTGATTTGAGTTTGAACCCGCTGTAGCTTGATAATCTGTTCGAGAAGCATTGTCTCGTTTGGCTGACACAGAGACTTTCGCATTGTCCTTCCAGACCTGAAACAGAGTAGAGTGTGGTGTCGTTTTTTGCAATTTTTACAGGAAAACTTCGATTGGCAATCCTTAGCTAAATGCCCAGCCTTGAGACAGTTTCTGCACAATGAACTCGTCCGCAACAAAGATTCTCTGTCCGAGACCGTTAACTTTTGAAACACTGAACACAAATGCAACAAATGAATTCCAGAGCAGGCTGCACAACGTCCCTCTGATGTTTGCGCCGTATTGTAACTCGTCTTGAGCACTGCTGGTCTTGGCTTCTGCTGTAGTTGACTGGCACCCCTAGTTTCGATCGACCGTGTTGGCAATGATTCGAGAACGTGAGTGCGTCGCTGAAGAAACTCTAGCATGTCCTTCACAGAATCTTGTTCCTTGTTGGCTGAGTATTCCTCCCAGCCTCGGCGAGTTACTGGATCGAGGCGTACCGATAGTATGTTCACTAGAAGCAAATCCTTATAATCGGCCGGTTGCACTATTTGGTCCAAAGTCTGCACGACTCTCTCGAAGCCCTCAACGAGAGTGTGCAATTCGGTGGCGGATTCCTTCGTCAAAGTTGGCAGTTTGAAAAGAGATTGAACCTGGCGTTTCTTTAACTGTTTACTATTATTGTATCGCCTTAATAGCAAGTCCCATGCCACCTGGTAGTTTGCCTTCGTGATTTGAAGAGGGTCGATGAGTGTTTTGGCTCACCCTGCAAACATCCTTTCAAATAATGCAGCTTTTCTACCTTCGGGAGATCCTTCCTCCAATGAATCAGAGATGTGAACAAATCTCGAAAACTGAGCCAGTCATCCACATCCTCCGTAAATGTTTGCAGCTTAATTTGCGGTAAACGCACATGGGGGACGAACTCGCCTTGAATTGTCGTATTCTCCGGACGGAGAGATTGGTCCAATGGTTCTTGACGTTCTTGAGCTTCTCCATTAAAAACGATTTTGCGGCGTAGTAACGATCGCTGAATTCTACCCGTTCTTTTTCGTACGATTCGTCCCCCTCAATGAAATCGTCATGAGATTTGATGTCGATGAGGGTCTCACTAAAAGTCTCATACAAACCATCGAGCATATCCAGCCGAACTTCGATTTCACTGGACAAGGCTTGGTCCTCGAAACCATCAATAAAACGCTGGATGTCCATTAAAGAAGATTGTGCGTCTTTCAGTTGAGTTTTGAGCCGCTTCAGTGACGGTGCCTTCTTGTCCGTTGTGGTGGCTTTCGGCATCGTGTCTCGTTGTAGAGTTGTAATAAGAGAAGAAATGCGAGGATGTAGTTTTCTGCGGTGGGGCCTAGCTTCGCTAGACATATACCAGCTTTTACCTGTGGAAACAGGAAGCCGCGCCTTCTAAACCGCACAGCCGTATAGGAACAAATCGCAAATCGTCTGAAAGCAGCACCAAATTTACACCAGCGTATGAAGTTAGTGAAGAGGGTTGAACGAGTATGTAGTATCGAGAGTGAACGCTTCGGCTAGACATATACCGTGGTATCTTACCTTAAGAAACCAACCGGCGAGCTGGCTAGCACAACGATCAATCAATAATCCAAATCAAATATACAAAGTGCTTTCCCAACAGCGTCTCAATCAATGCAGATGAAAGTGAGGCGAAGAGGTACAAAACGCAATGGTGTAGTATCAACAGAGAGAGGGCCTCGGCAGACCATATGTACTGTTAAGTTTACCTGGACAAACTACAGCGATTCCAAAACGGAAACCCAGCCGAAACGCTTAATGCGTATAGGGAATGCGTGGCAAAAGATGAGTCGAGTCGAAGAGGATTATACTCATTTAATAGGTATATTATCTGTAATGCTCCGGCAGACATATACTGCCTTATGTCACTCACCCAGGAAAACATCAATCAATGCGGCCTCTTCCTCGTCCCTTCTCTTCCTGCAGTGGTGGATGACGAATGCTTCAAATCTGTCGCGCATCCATAATGCTACAGTCCGTAGCGATGAAATTTAGGTCCAATGTCGAATGAGTAGGCTTCCGAAATGCCACAGTGCCGTTAAGGACACTCCTCACGGAATCCAATGAAAAGCCGCCTATTAATGGTCCTATTAGTAGCTTCGATGAACCGATGTCCTGATCAGTTCTGCGGGTGACCAGTGAACTGGTGCTTCTGACCAATCCGTGCCTTACAGGAAGTGTGGTCCAATAGGGAAAACCTCGTCGTTTGATCTCGTCGTGGTCAACCAAAGAAAAACGAAATAGTGGTGTTAGTGGATTGCAATCCACGCCTCGGCAAGACATATACTGCACTTTATTATTTACCTGGGAAAAAATGTCCCTCGCTGGTCAGTATATGCTGCAGGGTTCCCTTCCAACTCGCAGTCCTAGATCCGAGATCCCTTATCTCGTCGATCCTTACACGCGGCCAATCCAATCGCCAACCTATTTGGCGCACTGCAGCAACAAAGGTCCAATTGTGCTGTTGTTCGCGAGGATAATTAACCGTGAGCTTAATTGTTCCACCTGAGCAATGGCGCGAATTGCTTTGATATTCTCTGGATATTGTTCCGTCAAAGCGATGGCGACACCTTGGCGCCAAGTCCTATGGTCTTCAGTCCGAATCACCGAAATCCTTGGTCCACGGATCCGGCTCGAAAGGACCAAAATGAAGGGGTACTGTATCCGTGCGGTCTTCGATAGTCTCAAACAGCACACCAACATCGAAGATTGAACTGGAGAATCATAACTTCATGCTGATCTTATCTGCTGACGGAACCCCAATTTGCTGTCGTCACTAGACATCGAGAGACAGGAGCACTTTCTCAAAGTCTTTCGTATTTCACTTAATTTAAAACACTTAACATGAGCAAAACACCAAACACTTTACTTTCAACATATATATTAACTACAAACTATGTTCTTATAATTACGTAGAAGCTATCCAAAGCAATCGCGCGCGCAGTTCCCATGCTCAACTGTCCTTGGCGGTAGACTCAATCGAACTAACTTGTTGAACATCAGAGTGGTGGTCAGTCGAATATACCATCGGGTTGTGCGATGTTCTCCACAACGACCGCCTAGCAGAGCGTCGGAGATGAGATCTCCCTCATATCTCCAGTGATGACCATCGCTGACCGTTGACTCCTATGATGATTGGCCATCTCTCGTTTCTTCCTTCATATTCGCCACGATGGTGTGAAGGTCGAGAGAATAGAACCTCTTCTGGACAGTGGAACAGAGAGCAACGAGAATGAGGGTCGTCCAGGGATGTAGTCTGAGGGGTCAAGTTCATCACTGAACACAGGGTCTTACTGGGATCAACCCTGATGTTCCAGTGGCACTCCCTGGGCTTGTGCTTTTGAAGCGGCACATAGTCGCTTTGATAGAGTCTGCTTACGGACACTTGTGGTTTTTTGGGAGGGATTTAACAGAGCCCACTGCTAAAAACCACCACGTTCTAGGCAGTTCTTCCTGACAGCTGGGGAGGGGTCGTCAAGCCCTTGGGCATGGCCCCTGCTGCCCCCATGGGGGTTTCGATGTGCCCGGCGCTTAAGCGTGCTGCAAAATCACAGTGCAGGTAACGCAGCTGGCTTGCTCGGCCTCGCCCGAGTGTCCGGTGTGCGCTGGTTTAGAGGAAACGGCGGTACACGTGTTGTTCGTGTGCCCACGTTTTCGCGCAATGCGTGACCACGTGCTTGCCACATGTGGTCTGGACACTACCCCGGACAACCTAGTTCGGAGGATGTGTAAAGATGAAGTTGGCTGGAACGCCCTTTTAGCGGTTATCGTTCAAATCGTCTCGGAGCTACACAGAAGGTGGCGCGTGGACTAAAGGATGGCTAGTTCAAGCGCAAATAAGAGGTGGTCCAAGGGTACGGAGTCGGCTTCATGGGTCATACTGGTGCCCTGTGGTCGAATCCTTTTATCGAACAAATGGCCGCGCGAAGAACAACATGGTATCGTCGCTTTCGCGGCGTCGGTTAACCGGGCGGGTTCTTAGCCCGAGGACGGAAAGGGGTCCTCGTCAAGGCTGGGGCAGGCGTAGGCACCGCGTCGGCAAGTCCTTTCTAACACCGAATTACTTCAACTTATCCTAAAAACTTGTGATAATTTCGAATTCTGTCCCTTTTTCTTAGTTGTGGATCTTTACGCTTTGGAAGAAGTCTTATTTCGGCCGGAGATACGGGTTTGACATCATAACTTGAAGATTCATATGCGTACTCTTGCCCCACCGGTTCCTGCGTACTTTTACCCTACAGTCCCAAAAATTATTCAAGTAATGGTTTTGACTTCTTGGAAAACCAACCGGATTGGTGTTCTGTACCATAAAGTACTCTATACAATAGGTTATCGAAATGGTATAATGTTCACCTGATTGAACGTATAAATGGTAATGAAATACTAGTTGCGGAAATCCAATTATTTTTAGCAAAATGACCAAAAAGTTATCTAACTCAATATCTCCCTTGTTGTTTATTCAAATCGTTTTTGGCCAGAATACCTGTCAAACTGATGCAGTGCTGCTAGTTTATCTTTTTTTATTACTTCAAAAAATCGAAAACGTACTCTTACCCCACGCGCACTCTTGCCCCACTCTACTCTATGGGTTTGGCGGCAATGGAAACGGTTTATCGGGTCGGGGATGTAGTCCTGCCTCCCTCGTTTACTGTTGGAGGTGGTCCCCAACCCCGCACTTCCTGGACAACCCAGGATGTCTGTTGAGCAGATTCCCCCTCCATTGCTTAGGAAGAAAAAAAACACACACACATACATACACACGGACAGACGGACATTTGCTCAGCTCGTCGAGCTCAGTCGATTGATATATCAAGCTCTATCTGGTAAAAGGGCGAATGTCGCAAGAGAGAATTCTCTTCGTCGACTTCCCCTCTTTTGAATAAAAGTGACAAGCAGAGGGTTTCTTTGTAGCTTACCACCTCAGAATGCAAGTTCGCATTGTTTTCTACCGTTCTGAGGTGATAAACCACATAGAAATCCGCTGCTTGTCACTTTTATTTAAAAGAGGGGAAGTCGACGAAGAGAATCCTCTCTTGCGACATTCGCCCTTATTCCAGATAGAGCTTGATATGACACTATGCGTCTCTGAGGCTTCTGTAAAAAGTTCGTTTTCGGAGTGAAATGATAGCCTTTCGGTACAACTTTGTTGTACGAGAAAGGCAAAAACAAATAATCAACAGAAAGATTGTTTCAAAAAATAGAAATTTTGTTAGTTAACTTTTTATATCATCTGTTGAAACAGAATTTTAAAATTGTTCAGCGTCAATCAAAGTCCAGTTCTCCCTGCTTTCCCGGTTTAGTGGCCACCATGATAACAGGTTCTTGCAGTTCAATATGAAATTTGACAGGATTCGTAGAAGAAAGAATGAAATCTTGAACAGTAATGTAAATGATGTATTTAGGACATCTGAATATATTTTGGACTTTTGGTTATATTTTGCGTGTTTTGCCTTTCTCGTACAACAAAGTTGTACCAGAAGGCTATAATTTCACTCCAAAAGTCAAATTTTCATAGGAGGCTCGGATACCCATAGTGTTATATACCAATCGACTCAGCTCGAAAAACTAAGCAAATGTCCGTCTGTGCGTGTGTGTGTATGTATGTGTGTAGCCCCGGGATTTTTTTGTTAAACACGTTTCATATAGAAGGACTTGACCGATTCGAGTGCAACTAGTTTTATTCGACGGAGAAAGTTTCCTAGTCGGACACTATTCTTTTGTTTGCTAATAACTCATGCGATTTGAACACTATTTCTATTTTTCTTTTAACAAATACGCTGTTTACATGCACACTTTAAATCATTAATCAATTTAGCCGTGACGCAATCCATTACTCTCATAGTTGAGTAATTCTTAAGCAACGTTATTCGCGAATACAAAGGTAATGCCTCTACTCACTCTTATGGCAACATCTAATTGCTATCTGTCAGACTGTGCGTGAAACATTGCCGCCAATTACCCCTTCTTGTTCCTCCACAGTAAAATCCCATAAGGAACTGTCAGACTGGGCGTGAAGAATTTACTTTCGTAGTCGCGAATATAATCGCATCAAAGCTTTTAAGTTAACCACCAAAATGTAGGCAATTTACGTTGCATTTACCATACTAAATCGAATTCAACACATCGAATCGAGAAAGGCATAATCACCACTGGGGGATAAATTTATTGCTTTTTTTTACTTAGCTTTCTTTAAACAAATAGGAATCATGTGTCTGGTTCACCTCGTAAATAATCACATTTCGAACTGTGTTTATGACACAAATTAAACAAAATATAGCCAAAAGTCCGAAATATATTCAGATGGCCAAAATACCATCGTTACCCTAGAAGCATTTTGAATTCATTTTTGTTGTAAGAGTTATTGACACTTTAGGACTTGAAACAAGTAAGTTGTTCTACTTTTAATACCAAACAATTTTATTTTTTTAATTCTATATATATATATATATATATATATATATATATATATATATATATAGGGAAACTGCTCCTTGAATTCATACCATGTACCCAAATCAATACCATTCGAAAACAAAGAATCGGTGCGCAATTTATTTTATTTCTCATTTTTGTGATTTTTTTCAGCAGTGAGCACGCCGGATTACAACAAAACACGACACAAATTGAGCCTAAATTGCCTGTTTTGCGAATGTAATTGATATAGGAGCATGTTATTAATAGTGGAACAGATACCCTATATGACGAATAACAATGTTTTCGAAACTTGAAAAATGGACATCTGTAAAATACTGCTTAATAATCATGTGTCCAATCAGTGGCAAGATGTTCCACACTGATAAACAGCCCGTTGTTATCACGTTCTACTTGTTTATTCTTATTGAACAGCATTTCAATTTTCGATTCACCTAAAAGCATTGAACAAGTATGTCGAAAAATGTGTAGGTATGTTATTCATGCTTTGTACGCCGCCGCCAACTTGCGACACATTCTGGGCCAAACCGTCAACATCCTTTTATCGAGCAACTTCACATACTGACACACGGCGACGTTCGCTTTGGCGGCGAAATCATTTAATTTTCAGCAATTCTGCCTCCCGGTTCACGGGATCATGCGTACGATAAAACAGCAAAAATAACCATTCGATAATAGCCTATTTCCTCGTGGTATAAACCGGAAACACGAATTGCGGTCAACAGTTGCAAACCACAATCATCAATTAAAAAGCACTGACCAACTCGACATACTCTAGCATACAGTGAACTCTCTTTCTTTAAATACTAATCTTTTTAGACATACCTACATTTTAATTCAGCATTAGGATTGCGGGAAATGCATATAGAGCACATTGATCGCTAATTGCACGGTTGGCACTTAGCTCCTACATTCATTCTATCACAAACAAAGCAATGAAAAGGAATTTGATTTGTTTCTTATTTTTGTGATTATTTTTAGCAGTGAGCACGCATGTTAGCAAAACAAGTGACGAGATTGGTGCTGTATTTCTTTATTTTGCGAAGAGATAAATATATGTTCAGTAAGATGGAAAACGGAACAGCTCCCTATTTGTTCCATTCAATTCAGTAGAATTCATCCCATGACAAAAGTTTGGGCTCACCATCGAAAAATATGGGCAAAAGGTTTTTGGCGTATTTTTGCCATCTTACATCCGATTTCGGGCATTGTTAGCTCAGTACATAGATTTTGAGTAGATCTTGCATCGTAGGTGTTTGGAACAAGCAATTTTTCAATGTTTATCTACTAAAATATTACCTTAAGATACACATTTTTCTTAAATTTATGTAGTAAAATTTAAGTTGGTTTTTTTCGAAATTAAGCCCACAAAATTTAGAAATAAAAAGTGGAATGGAATCCAATGTTAATCATGGCCTTAGATTAACAATCGGCCACGCTCTGTAATCAACAGTGGAAGTATCGAAAATTGATCCCTTTTATATGGACGGAAATTGCACAATAAAACCGCTACTACGATTTAATTTTTTCAAGGTGTGCTAAAACTATTTTACAAATAATGGAAAACGTTATGCAGCCAATAGTCCTGCATAGATGTTCCATGTTCGCAGAATCATTCTTGATTATTGATATATTGATTATATTGATATACGCTATTCCAGATCAAACCAGATTTTTCATGCTGTTTCGTTTATACTGCTGTAAAATCGATTCACATTAATAAAAAAAAATTCATCAATTTGGGTCGATTTGTCAACAGTATGCACGCTAACCTGGATCTACCCAAAATGATGTCAAAGTGACCCAGATTCGGCAAAATCGTGGTTACTCCAGGGAATCAATTTTTCTGAAATGCGCTTGCGAAACAAGCGACAAAAGAGAACCAACGACAAAGCTTTGTTTTTGTCGGAGATAATAATGACAAAGATCCGACAATTTTCGTCAGCAACAAAAAAGAAGACAATCTCGTTGCTAACTTTTCATACCGTTATTTTGCATTATTTCTAGAGCAAATTTCGGTTTTATGCTATCATAGTTTCTGCTTTTATGGAAATATTCGAGAATCGAACAATGATTACAAAATTAGCATCGTATTCTCGGGAATAGCAGAGCATGCAAGGCAAATGATTCTTGTCATATTGTGTTCGGGTTCTGATAAAGGTTTGTCGCTAGGTGCGTTTGTCAGTAACAAACTCTGTTGACGACAAAGGGTATATTGTTAGGCGTTGCTCGAATATTGATTCCCTGGGTTACTCTAATATGGGTAAGGGTACCTTGATTCAAATCTGGGTAACCGTACAAGCGAAAAAATCTGGGTAACCGGTACCCAGCTCTTTTCGCTCCAGAAAATTATTATTGTGTAAAAAATATTAAATAAAACAAATTCCCCAACGCATATCATTTGCCGGCTGTGCCGACAATGCTCCGCCATGATAAATTCAACACTTCTTACCTGTTTCTTGCTGCATTCTGCGAAAAATCCTAACATTTATTCTGGCATGCGGCTTCGACGCCGGTCGACGCCATGTTGATACATCTGAAAATGTTTAAGTCCCCAGTTACCCAGATTTCGGGTTCGTCTGACTCAGATCCATTTTGTTGACATACCCAGATTTTGACAACTGCTAATATCAGAAAAATCCGAGTACAAACGACCCAGCGACTGAGTTATTTCAGGTTAGCGTGTGAGCACATACGTAACACTGATGAAATTCCCATCGTCCATGCATCACAGCTAGAGGTGAGCGCATCGTTTATCGTTGGATTTGACCTGATTTGACATCTCACACTAGCGCCTTCTGTTGACATTGTCGTACTAAATAACATTTCGTGCAACATGCACGCGAGATGGTGATAAAGTAACTGGGCGCTGGATTTTTTAGAAAATTGTTCTAACTGTTACGTCTGTTTGTCTGTGGTATGAGAGAAAGAGCATGAAAAAATTGGGTAGATCTGGTGTTGCGTGTACAATACAGGACCTTAGAGGCAATGCGAATTATAGATATTATACATCTCGAGATAAAATAGAATACTGCGATTTCCTGCTGGTTGCTTCTCAGGTAATCGCAACGGTCACTAAACACAACAGAGTCAATGAAAATCTCACCCACCGTATGCACTTGCCATGATAAACACTGTCCATGTACTCAGTGACTCCGGTTGCCTCTCACTAATACAATCGAACACTGCTGTCATTTCACGAAAAGCACGTGGTTTTGTTTTGAGCGGGAAAATTCTGCCTATCTTTTAACACGGCGGCTATCTTGACGTTTACCTTCGCAGTCGAGCCTGCGAGTGTAAGACCGCCGCAGCATTCTAGAAAAAGATAAGCGCGACAATAGTAGAATCTATAGATGAGCGAAAGCATGGCTGAGTCGATTTATTTGCCCGTGCACACGCGCGTATAACGTCACAGCCCTTAACGTTTCCATTGAAATCGTGACGTCATGCTCGTTTGGAGACACGTTTGACAGTTCGTTTGGAGACAGAGGATTTATCTTCGCTCATCTATATATTCCACTATCTATAATGCGAATTATTTACGATTCAGATATATCCAAACCAGCACGGTTAGATGACTTTACCCATTAATGGGTACTGTGTTATTGTTGATATTATTCCCACCGTGAAAAATTCACCCATTTTCTTCAAAAAGCGCCACTACTCATTAAAATGGGTAGTGGCACTTTTTCAAGAAAATGGGTGAATTTTTCACGGTGGGAATAATATCAACAATAACACAGTACCCATTAATGGGTAAAGTCATCTAACAGTGAGCTGTGACAAACAAACGGGATTTCGTTTTTTCTAAACACGATACTCTGAGACGTGCTAATAGTACGTTCAGAATATGAGCTATATCACTTGATATAGAGCATCTTGCCATCAGTGTTTGTACATCTAGTTTTTACTGGAAATAATGCATATGGCATCTCATGTCAAGATTCGCTATATCAAGTGATATAACTCATAATATGAACGTACTATAAGACTACGTTCAGACTGGTGATATAGCTACTTGATGTAGGGAATCTTGACATGAGATCTCATAAGCATTATTTGCAGAGAAAATAAGTATGTGAACTTTGATGTCAAGCTACTCTATATCAAGTGATATAGCTTGTAGTCTGAATGGCACATAAGACTACGTTCAGACTGGTATAGAGAATCTTGATATAGAGAATCTTGACATGAGATGGCATATGCATTATTTGCATTGAAAATAAGATAAGTGAACTTTGATGTCAAGCTATTCTTTATCAAGTGATATAGCTCGTAGTCTGGAAGGCACATAAGTCCTTCAAATCATTCTGAAACTAAGACCAGATCATCTACCAGGTCAGCTAGGCCTGTCAGAAAATTGATAGCAAACCCACCCATCAGGCCATTACAGACCATGCGTACGATTTATGATTTAAATATGTCCAAACCGGATGTTGTACGCATGGCCTCTGAGGCACAGAGAAAAGACGTTCATCTTCATTCGCGTGCTTGTGTAAAAGTTTGTACTGATCACTTTGAAGTATGTCGTTATGCTCCCGTGCTGATAAATATGGTTATAATTTGCCGTGTTTTACTTTTTAGCGCTAGTGTTCATTCCGGATTGCTCCTAGGCTCACTCCTAGGTGGCAGTACTACATTGTTTATGTAGTGTATGCCAACCCCATCACTTAGTGAGGTTGAGTTTTTATGTCGGGCAGCCTGCGTTGGCGGCGCTGAGGTGTGATTTAAATCTTTACACACGTTTTTAATGAAATTTTGTTCGAGCATTCATGTCTGTTCTCTGTGTCTGAGGGTCTGTGTGGTCATGATTAGTTGCTGTCAATTTTCTACCTAGTATAGTTGACATGATAGAAAATTTAAGTCCATAACGATGTGAAGGGCTTAGATCATCGATCATGCCTAAATCAAACAGCATACTCATGGCCCCGAAGGGCTTGTATGGACATGATGCGTTGCTATACATTGCTACCCGCGCCTACATGACCTACTAGAACAATTGATTCGAACTCCATAATTATTTGAGGGGCTTGATCAGCGTATTTGGACATTTATAAATCAAAAACCATACGCATGGCCTTAAAAAGCTTGTATGGACATGATGGTTCACTATCGATTTTGTTCTGGGCAAAGTTGGTAGACCAAATGGGCTGAAATACAGAATGATTTAGAGGACTTAGAACATCTGGTTTGGACATACATACCTAAATTGTACGCATGGCCTCTAAGTTCCTGCATGGATATGTTACTATCTTTTTTTTTACAAGGGAGAATGCATTTACACACTAACCCAGCACACGTGCATTGTAGTTGCCAGACTACCACACGGAAGTGTACTGGAGTGACTTGACCGTACCGGTAATACCGACTAAACTCCCTTGGGCTCCGCCATCGTTTCCCCAGGAACTCCCAGTTACTATCAGTACTACATCTCCCAGTACTACTTCTGGGGGATGGCAGTATTTAACGTACTCGCTCATTCTCGCTCACACAGGCAGCCGTCCCATGCGAGTCTTACTTGGATGCTCGCTCTATCGCACCTTCTAACACACCCTACATGCTCTGTCACACCATGTGAGTCTGACTTGTATTTTTTTTCTTCCTAAGCAAGGAGGAGGGATGGGGGAAGGGGGATCTGCTCAACAGACATCCTCGGTTGTCCAGGAAATGCGGGGTTAGGGGCCACCTACAACAGCAAACGAGGGAGGCAGGACTGCATCCCCGACCCGCTAAACCGTTTCCATTGCCGCCAAGCCCATCGTCCCTTCGGTACAACCAGAAAGTAATGCTTCAAAGGGGGGCCAGTGCACAACGCACCCTCGAGGTTAGCTGCGTGTCCTTGCAGCATCGAACATCGTGACTCGCTTTTTTTAGAAGAACACCATGGTATCGTGCCAGCGGACTGCCGGCTTTCCAGGTGGCCTTACCACGCCCTATGTCCTCGAAAGGTGGGAAGGGTCAACTTCGCGCCTGCTTCCCTCTGCACGACTGATATCAAGAATGATGATGCCGCGTGCACCCCAAATTGACCTCTCTGCGATAGGGCCTATTCACCAACACACAGAGGGACTTGTCGACGCGGTGCCTACGCCTGCCCCAGTCTTGACGAGGACCCCTTTCTGTCCTCGGGCTCGGAACCCGCCCGGTTAACCGACACCGCGAAAGCGACGATACCATGTTGTTCTTCGGTAACTTATTCGATAAAAGGATCGAGTTCGGCCACAGGGCACCGGAATCACCCATGAAGCCGACTCCGAACCCTTGGACCACCTCTTATTTGCGCCTGAACTAGCCATTCCTCGAGTCCACGCGCCACCTTCTGTGTAGCTCCGAGACGATTTGGACGATAGCCGATAAAACGGCGTTCCAGCCAACTTCATCTTTACACATCCTCCGGACTAGGTTGTCCGGGGTAGTGTCCAGACCACATGTGGCAAGCATGTGGTCACGCATTGTGCGAAATCGCAGGCAACACGTGTTCAGCCGTTTACTCTAAACCTGCGCACACTGGACACTCGGGCGAGGCCAAGTGTCCGAGCCGGTGTAGATACTGTCTGAACCAACCATGTCCTGTAAGGACCTGGGTCAGGTGGAAAGTGATTTCCTCATGGCGCTTCTTGACCCACGTACCTATCTCCGGTATCAACCTATGTGTCCATCTACCCGTAGTGGAACTGTCCCACGCACGCTGCCATTTGACCATTGAGGCCAACCAGACAGTCCTACGGATGCCTCTCGTGCCGTGCATTTCGAAGCACTCTATGTCTTCACCGATAACGATGACAATAGGCATCATACCGTTGATGACACAAAGTGCGTCGTACGATATGGTACGGTACGCGCTCGCAACTCTTAGGCACATGAGCCTATACGTACTTTCTAACTTCGCTCTGTAGCAGTTAATACGCAAGGCCGTGCCCCAAGCTGGCCCCCACACCTCAGTATGGACAGAGCGACAATAGCCACAAGCTTGCGCTTGCTGGCATAAACCGCAGAGCTATTGGACATCATCCGGGACAATGTCACTATAGCTGTGGAGGCACGCTTGCAGGCGTAATTGACGTGGCTACCAAAGGTGAGCTTACCGTCGATCATTACACCAAGAATTTGATGAAGCGTTCAGAGGTGACCGTGCAGTTGCCTGCCCTTATCACCGCTTGTTGCTCCGACTTTCGGTTGTTAAAAACAACCACCTCTGTCTTGTGGTGAGCCAGTTCTAACTTCCTGGAACTCATCCACTCCTCCATAATTACGATCGAGTGGGCTGCAGTCAACTCCACCTCTTCGATCGATTCGCCGTAGACCTCCAGCGTTATATCGTCAGTGAAGCCGACGATTACCACGCCCACCGGGAACTTCAACCTCAAGACACCGGCGTACATGACGTTCTATAGCACCGGACCCAGTATGGAACCTTGCGGAACCCCTGAGGTTATGTCAAAGAACTTCCGACCCGCCTCCGTGTCCGTTCCTCACATCGAGAGTCACTTCTGCACAATAGCGAACTCCCCTCCTCTTACGCTGGATAGCTATCTCCGCGGATTTGGTAACCGACAAGATAGCGTCTACGGTCGACTTACCCTTTCGGAAGCCAAACTGGTTACTCGATAGACCATCCGCACCCTCCGTGCGTATCAACAACCTGTTGAGGATGATCTTCTCGAGCACCTTCAGGTATCAGGTATCAGAACGTCGGCTCAGGAGGCACGTTCCCCTCAATTTGGGAGATTTGTGCCATCGCCTTCACTGGCCTTTCTCATCATTTACCTGACGGAAAAGGAAGTGAAAAGGGGAAAGGAAGAGGAAGTGAAGTTGGAAAGGAGAATGGAACCTTTTATAGGAAAGCCAATTATGTGGACTCACACGCATTCAGCTAGGGACTAAAGAGAGGTCACAAAAACACAGAGGACGTAACAATGGACGAACGTCAAAGACGAAACACAGAGTGCACTGTGAAAAACGCATAATGCGAATCCATATAGGTGACAATCACAAAATACATTGTAAAAATCGCATAATGCGAATCCATATAGGTGGCAATTTGTTGAAAACTAAGTAAAACACATATTCATAGCCCCATTCTTATTGAACCTCACGTTGAGATAGAACAAGAGTAGCCGAACCCGAACGTCAAGAACGAAACACAGAGTACACTGTGAAAAACGCATAATGCGAATCCATAAAGGTAACATACACAAAGTACATTGTAAAAAAGACGCAAAATGCGAATCCATATAGGTGACAATTTATTGAAAAACCCAGATTAATCCACCTACAGTGAGATTTTGACCCTTCCTTAGTTATAAGGATTTTTTTCCAGACTCCAGTATTTAAAACGAGATAAAACTACTCAGCTTCCCACGGCGATTTACCGTGAAAGTGACAAAATAATTGCCTACCCAAAGGCGGATGTCTTGGGTTGAGTGACAACTTAACGAATGATAACGTACTGTACTTCATGCTGCCTATCTATAAGGCGCTCGTCGGATTGAATAACTATTGTGACATGGTTAGCAACTATCGTAACGCTGGTTGCATATATTGTTTTCGTAATTTCCAGAGACTTCAATATTAATTAATCCAGAACTAACTAAATCAGTCATTGATCTGAGCGAAACTCAATAGCGTTCAATAATAACATATATTTCACCTTATGGATGCCTAATTTGGTAAAACTAAACTTGTTCAATACCTTAAAAATGAGCGAGATTTTTATGGTAGTAAATTTCAGAATTTGCACACATACGCACACATACATGCATACAAGTGATCTATTAGTGTCTCAAAACATGCTCACATTTGCTATCTAGCTTCTACTGAAGAAATTTTTGAAATCCCTTTCAATTTTTACGTTTTTGCTTTTCTGAGAAGATTTTTTTGTACATGCTTCTATATGTTCCTCAATAAAAATCATTCGTTTCTTTGAAACAAATCAGAAAAATAGGCATAATTCCATATCATATCATTTGTCATAATTATATTTTCAATGTCAAAGTGAATTTGTTTCAAATACCATACATTTTATTTAATAATTAACGAGATTTCTTGATAGATTAATACGTAACACACCTGCGTAACGCATACAAAGTGAAATTATAGACACTTCCGAAGGAAGGGTCAAAAAAGAAACTAAGTAAAAAAAAAACATTTTCATAACCCAATCCTTAATCAACCTCAAGTTGAGATTAAACAAGAGTAGCTGAAGCCAAACATCAAAGACGAAACACAGATTACACAAACACAAAGTACGTTGTAAAAAACTCATAATGCAAATCCATATAGGTGAAAATTTGTTGAAAAACTAAGTAAAAACATATTCATAATCCCACCCTTATTCAACCTCAAGTTGAGATTAAACAAAAGTAGCTGAAGCCGAACGTCAAAGACGAAACACAGAGTACACTGTGAAAAGCGCATAATGCGAATTCATATAGGTGACAAACACAAAATACATTGTAAAAAAAAATGCATAATGCGAATCCATATAGGTGGAAGTTTGTTGAAAAACTAAGTAGAACACATATTCATAACCCCACACTCACGTTGAGGATGAACAAGAGTAGCCAAAGCCAAACGTCAAAGACGAGACACAGAGTACACTGTGAAATACGCATAATGCGAATCCATATTGGTGACAATTTGTTGAAAACTAAGTAAAACACTTATTCATAACCCCACTCTTATTTAACCTCACGTTGAGATTAAACAAGAGTTGCCGAAGCCTAACGTCAAGGAAGAGACACAGAGTACTCTGTGAAAAAACGCATAATGCGAATCCATATAGGTAACATACACAAAGCACATTGTAAAAAACGCATAATGCGAATCCATATAGGTGACAATTTGTTGAAAACTAATTAAAAGACATATTCATAACCCTACTCTTATTTAACCTCACGATGAGGTTGAATAAGAGTAGCCGATTATCTCGGAGAAGTAAAAGTCAACTACGCCATAGCTCCGGTTAGCGCAGCGAGGGCTCAAATACTGTGAAGGGGCCCTGGTGCTTCACAGGCTCCGTTTGCGGTTAGGTTCTTATTAGACCCCCCTAACCATTCATTCGTAGGCACGGTAAGCATAAAGCCGCATCACACCGAAAATTAGGGGTCATCTGTATGGTGGACTTTTACCACTGGAACAGGCAATCCGTAATGTTATTCTTAGCCAGATAACCAGCTGCCGACACCACACGGCTATCTAGGCTGTTCGTGGAGAGAAGTTGACATTGACTTTACGTCAACTCTCAATGTGGCCGAACAGCCGATAAACAGCCGATAGCTATCTCCGCGGATTTGGTAACCGACAAGATAGCGTCTACGGTCGACTTACCCTTTCGGAAGCCAAACTGGTTACTCGATAGACCATCCGCACCCTCCGTGCGTATCAACAACCTGTTGAGGATGATCTTCTCGAGCACCTTCCTCGCCGTATCAAGCAGGCATATTGGTCTATATGCCGACGGATCCCCCGGTGGTTTTCCCGCCTTTGACAATAGGACCAAGCTCTGCCTTTTTCATGCTTCAGGGTAGACTCCCTCGTCCAGGTATCTCTGCGTGACAGATCTAAACATCTCGGGAGCCTCAGCAATGGCCGCTTTGATGGCCAGGTTCGGAATACCATCCGTTTCTGGCGCTTTACCTACACTAAGGGACTGTGCAATCCCCGCAAGTTCCGCCACAGTTACTCTCCCCTCGTCGGCCACCCTTGGCCCCTGGCAGCTCCACAAAGTGAGGCCAGGGACTTCGGTCGTGACGTGGGAAGAGCCCCGCGATGATCCTCTCCAGCATCTCTGGAGACCGCTCTGTAGGGGCCATCGCCCCACGTGTCTTGGCCATTACGACCCTATATGCGTCACCCCATGGATTCGCATTGGCACTTTGA
The DNA here is from genome assembly GCF_024139115.2 of Armigeres subalbatus. NCBI lineage: Eukaryota > Metazoa > Arthropoda > Insecta > Diptera > Culicidae > Armigeres > Armigeres subalbatus. The sequence continues at coordinate 203,620,781 of NC_085141.1, read as the reverse complement.
CACAGGCCCTCGAAGCAGGCTTTTTTTCTTGATCTAATCTCAGTCTTCAGAGCGGCTCTAGCAGCCACAAACGCCGCCCGTCGTTCAACACGCTTCTCTTCTGTGCGAGCTCGCTGCATCCGCCTTCTTGCCCGTAGGCAGGCGCGGCGCAGGTTCGCAATTAACCTAATTTTTAGCGCGGCTTTTCATTTTGTCATTATCACATCGTGCCCCTCATTTTTTTTTTCGATGCTGTTGGAGCAAGCAAATTTTAAAACTGTTTAAAAAGTTCATCTGATTTTAGATTTCCGCCAACCAGCAAAAGCATAAAGTGCGTATTAATGATATTAGAACCTCAGATAGAACAGCGCATTAGAAAAAAAACATCAGCGAATTTTGGTATGGGGAGTTGGGAGAGTTAGGCCATAACTACTGAACATCAATAACTTGGCGATGGCAACGATAAGTAATAGGGACATTTTTTCTCATCTCTTATAAGAAATATAATTTGGAAAGAAGAGTATGCTTGGATTTGAATGTTTTAACATTTTTGTTTTCTATTATTGTATCATATTTTGTTATATTTTTTACTTTGAAAAAACTCAGCAATCAAGGAGTAAACAAAAAATACAGAGATAGTAAGAAATAGTAATAGTCCCATGGTAAATGTGTTAAACGCAAACGTATCCTATGTGCGGGGCTCTTTACTGAATTGCTCGGTACTTTTTGACACTTTATGATCATTTCGGGTTACCGAGTTTTTGGTTATGGAAAAATTTACCGACTTTATTCAGCTGTTCAAAAATTCAGTAAACATTTACCGGCTTTGGTAATCGAAAGTAAGTTCACGATGTCATAGTTATGGCGAGCCTCCGACGGTATTTTATTTAAACCACCATTTAAAATATTACACCCAATCATAAAAATGTGGTGAATGAGATTCATTACAAATACGTAGTAAAAAAGAGAAAGATTTTAGTTGTTTAGCAAATGGTCCATTTTTAATTTGAAAAGCATAACATTTCGAACTTTTTATTCATAATAGTACCTGATTAGGGAAAAACTAATAATTCAACAGTACAATTATGACGATAAGTGCTGATTTCTGGGATAGGATGGGAAAGCACCGTTTAAGATTTAAGCGAAGCTGATTATTTTCCTTATTACATTTTCCATCTTTGATGCACAAATGCAGCAGAATAATTCGTACGTATACTTGCTCAAAAATCAAGTGCAAACATTTAAAGGGCTCCTGCTTTCGGGTTCGAAAAGTAAGAGGTTAACATGCAAGGTAACGAATTCCGTTATGGTTCACAAAACGAGATAATTAGTAAAAAGAAACGTATTATACCCTGGGACGGGACTTGCAAAGAGGAAAAAATGTAACTTCATCTGCTTCCAGGCAATCGCTGTCACGAACTGTCAGGTGCAACCAGCACCTTTTTGTGTGAAAGTATTGGTATCCCTCATAAAGTATTTCGTGTGATTTTGTTTTACGAGTACTTTTTCACTTTGAAAAGTATTCTAAAATAGCCGGACAGCTCATTATTGAGCAATTATGAATATGTGTTTTATTCCCGATATAGAAATCATTACGAAAACAAGTTTACAAATCCGCAAATTGCAAACAATTTTATTGTGCTCAGAAGAGTCCACTCGGGGCTTAGGTGAAACAGTCAAGGAAACAGTTGAGAATCGTTGATCAACTGTGATAAAAAGAAGAACAAGTGTCAAAACAAGGGAAAAGAAGCAGCGTCTTTGCTTGTCCCGTCCCAGATTATACCTACCGGTGGTGTTGGGAAGGAACGACTGCAAGTATAATGCATTCAAAGTGAAAGGAACAAATCGAGCCAACCTACAGGGTTCAGTCAGTCGTGTTGCTAGGTGCATTGGTATCATCAAAATAATGAAAAGCAAAGGCATGGAAGGGAAAAAGTAATTTCACCATGCGTTTTCTGATCAGGGTTCTATTTGCTTTGAAATTTTTCAGATTCAACCGACCACACAGCATACTATCAGTTTAACAGTGCAACGTCTTACTCTAGCCATGCACCTGTGTTCAGCTAAGCTTGAAACACGTTTAAAATTGAAGCAGATTTCATAAAAAAAACTAATTGCTTAGCTTAGCTTAGCTTAGACTGACTGTACATATCAATGGTTGCTACTCCGTGATTGATCAGAACTGGTGCAAATTGCACTACGATCCAAGTAAATAGTGGTTGGGATTTACCAACTATTCTCGAAGTGCACGTTTCAGCAGCTCGCAAATATTGATCAATAACGGCGCCGGCCAAGTCCTTACAGTCAGTTGGGAAAGGGAGGAATGTGAGTGTGTGGTAATTGTTGCTACTAGAGACCGAGAATACCTCTGCATCTCCACATTTACCACGGGAAGGAAGTAGTGTTAGTTGGGTGGGGTAATCAGTAACATAGATCGGGATTCACCATGGAAAGTAATGTGACCTATGAAACTTCTACACAGCAGTATTAGCATTTCCTTAATTTGTTCAATTGTTCATTCTTCGCGAGAATAAACAATCAATCGCTCAAAGTGAGCGATTGTTCATTTGAATTTCGGATTGGGCGCCCGCGTTATCATTTCATTAACGTAAGAAAAGTAAAAAAGAAACGGGATTGAAAATAATTTATAGTAATCGGAAAGCTAATGTTATTCAGCAACCCTTATTTTATCTCTATTTGACGTTAAGTAAGAATGTAAATTTACGTTCATTTTACATGTCGTTTATTTTGCATTACTTTCACGCGCGCGTGTCTGTCACTTGCCTTGACCAGTATACCGTAATCAGGATATCACTGGTATTAATCCTGATGTGCCGGTTGGCACTCGTGTTGGGCTTGTGCGCTTTGAGCGGCACACGGTCGCTTCCCAGTCTACATAAAATCGCACATGGTGCAATACAAGATGCTAAATTGGAGACGATATACATACATGTTGTGTGGAAAAGTACCTCTATCGCCTGCACTTCAGCATCCTACACGACACCATATACGTTCATGTGTTGACTGGGTTTGATAGGGCCTGCTTATGGACACATGCAGCTTTTTGTAGAGGTTTAACAGAGCCCACTGTCAAACCCCACCACATCCTAGGCAGGCCCCCTAACTCGCAGTGGCCATGGGGAGGGGTCGTCAAGCTCTTGGACATAGTCCCTGCTGCCCCTTGAAGCAGATTTCATAAAAAAACTAATTGCAAACAGAAACTGTTCAATAAAATGCAGTTCAGTAAAAATAAAGCCCAAGATAAATCCACCTAGCGCTGTTGATGCAGTGCGATATCAAAAAATAAATTGCCCATTTTACGGCGTAGGGTAAGGGAGGTATTTTGGACCACTTTAGGAGATGACCGAACAATATTTCGAATAAAAGTTGAATTTTGTAAAAATGCTGAATCGTTTCCCTATACAACTAAAAAGTGGTGAATGCTAGGTAGGCTTTGTAGATAAAAATGATGTAAATTCCACCGTTTTCATACTTAAATTCCTTGTTAAGCAATACATTTTTATAAGCACTTTAGAGTTTAGAACAATATCTATCAGCTAAGGCTATTGAAGCTAATATTAAATTCAGTACCACTCGGTGCAGCATCATTAAGACACAAAAAACGTGCGGCCCATGGCCGTGATGTATGCACCTGATCACTCCAATCCTGCCATATTTTTTTATGTAGTTTGCAAGATTTGTTTCATTTACGTCATTGTTAGTAGTGTGTTGCCCGGATCTTCCTTGCTCCGTGCACATTCTTTTCCAAACGATCGTATGGAAATAATGAAAACAGTTACATGTTGGTTTAGTAGACATTTTTCTAGGACTTACATCAATGAACGGTAATTTTTAAATGCGGTTTGAACTGTAATTTATGAATGGTTTGATACTAGAGAAACAAATGGTTGGTAAAAACAAAAGTTTAAGAGATCTAGAGCTTAAAAAGAAGATATGTTGAAAATATGTTCAGTTCAATAAAAAATGACCAATTTTGGACATGCCTCAGAATACTGTTTTTACACTTCAAATGTTTTGCTCGAAATATGAAATTACTTCAATTAGGTTTTAATAAGTCAACAACATCATTCAAATGTTTTAAATCTATGTATAAATAAACTTACAGCTTTTGAAAGTTGACTTCAATTTTACCACGTTGTCTTGGTTTTGGTCTTATCCAGCCGGAATGGTTAAATGCGTGACAATATGTTCCATCATTGCTATATTTTATAAGAAACAAATGTAGGAGATACCTTATGGATAGTTTCTTTTTGGACCAAAATTTAAATGCTGCATGTTTTATTTGTGTGACATAAATGCAAAATTCAGATAGGTGGTCCAAAATATGAGCCCGGTTCAAAATACAGCCGTTACCATATCAACTATTTTGGATGTACCGTGGACCCCAATGATTTGACCGTTTTTAATCTGAAAACGTTTCAATGCTGAATGACGTTTGAATCATTTTTAATTTAAATAAATGATAATTTTCACGGTTCAGAAAAGTTTCCCCAAGTACCGGACACTATTGCATCATGTTCAAATATGACCAAGACCATGTAACATGAGTAAAGACGTCATTTAGAATAGTAGGGGAAACAGCCAAATGTTGAACGGCTAATTTTGTCGTGGCTAATGTTTTTCGGTTTTCGTGTGCACATACACACATACACACGGATATTAAGTCATTTGCTCGATACGTCGAGCTGAGTCAATTGGTATATAACATCATGGGTCTCCGAGCCTCCTATGAAAAGTTCGTTTTTGGAGGGAAATGATAGCCTTTCGGTAAAATTTTGTTGTTTACAAGAAATGCAAAAACATAACAATAAAGGCTCTGTGTTATGTGAGAGTGCAATTTTATTAAAAACTAACGAAAATTCTATCCAGTTTTCCGCGAGCGGTAATGGACGCTATTTGACATTTCTGGAGGTCAACTGCACCTACCGTTCAAGCATTTTGATCAATGTGGTATATAAAAAGGCTTAAATTCACTTAATCAGCACCTTCTTTTATGCCATATTGGAATTCTCGGAGCGCTGGGTGCAGTTGACCTCCATAAATGTCAAATCAGAGACTAACCCGCAGGCAAGCTGGCGGCCATTACCGCTCGTGGAAAACTGGATTCGGAGTCTGTTCACAAATTATGTAACACAAACCTCCTCCCCCTCGTAACAAAAAGTAACATTTTTGAAGCCCCTCCTCCTGATGTGGCCCATACACGTTCCGACATGTTGTACAACTTTGACTCCGCCCCCAGAAAATTTGGTTCGGTCGGAGTAAAGCCGGGCTGTCTGTATGCAAGTTGTACGACAGTTGGACAGTACAACTTGCCCACAGACGGTCCGAAATTTGGTTCGGTTGAAGTAAAATCGTACTGTATGTGGGCAAGTTGTACTGTCCAACAGTCGTACAACTTGCCCACAGACAGTCCGACTTTTGACCAGGGAATGTAAAATCACAACATTGTCCTCTTTTGTAAATGTTGGGACAAATTCAACTTGCAATACGCGTTTACCCCAAAGTGCAACAGTATTGGACAATGATTGCCTGCCGCCCATTTAGAGAAGAAGTCGGTTTTCAACGATGTTATTGGTTAAATAAGTATCAGTTAATGTTTAGAGATAAACTTAACCATCTTTTAACATGATTTGTGTTTTACTTCTGAAATATAGTTTTCGTAGTTCGAAAAGTTCACAGCAATTACCTTGTTGTTGCAAATAAAATGGAACGCAACATTGTCTTTATCCTCTGCAGATGCGGACAAACACTTATCACTATGCTCTTTTGTTGCTTGTTTTTTGCATTTTTCTGCGACAATTACATTCCTTACATTTGACACTAATTCGGCTCATACGCTGCCAATTTCAAATTAAGAACAATGACGTATTACTATTTGAAAACTGACACATGCGACTACGGTTGAAAAAATTCACATTCTCTGACTATTTTCTTTCAGGAAAAAGGGGTCTTAATATATACGATCTCCTGTCCCAGTAAAATTTTTCTTTTACAATTCAGAATTGAGTCATTATTATCTATTTTTTGAGGCTCGATTATACATGTCTCTTAAGGTAAAAGAAAAGATATTTAATGAAATTGAAGTTATTTTCAATATTGCTAACGGACAATATCGTTCTGTTATATTCTTACGCACAATTCTATATTACTGGGATAATTTACGATAACTTCGTTGATTCTGTTTAGGTTTTTTTTTTTTCATGCGATTCATAAATTGAGTTTTAGTGTTACTAGAGCAGGAAATGTTTTTCAAAAAAAATGTTCGAAAAGTGACTCTACAAAATAGATTGTTAGGTGAGAGCTCATTAACATTTTAGATGAATTCAATCCGAAATATTTATTGATCAAACAGATTCACATAATCTGCGATCATTTTAGTTATCATATCAAATTTTTGGTTTGTTAAGTTGGAAATTCTACGCTAGAAGCATGACTTTTATCTCTCTTTTTATTTTATTTTATTTTATTAAAATATAAAGAATCAACATATTATTAGTTATGTTGTTCGTTAAACCGCCATACATACTAATGGAATGTTAATGCAATCTTCTGCTAGAATAAATTGCTTCCTGAAAGTAAGAGTCATGTTTCTCGAACGAGTGAATGTGTTACAATTCCATAAACCCTAGGTATAATATCTTGTGAAAAAGTGATAAAGTATTTTCAAAAACTATATTTTGAAGGAAATAACTAGTTGTACGATGTCATCAAACAGTTTAATTGCTGATTGAATTAGTAGTAATACCTGACCACAGTTTTGGGTAAATATAAAATTTTATTCTATGATTAATTTTACGTTATTTTGCTTGATTTTGTTTTATTTTATCTCGTTTCAGAGAGCGAGTCATGGAGCTCTAGCCTAGGCATAATTGTCAGGACACATGGGAGAAATACCTGTGTCCCATCCCTGGAAGTTTGATCAGCAAGGAGTGACACTAATCTTCTTAGCAATGTCACTCCCAACGTCACCTTTTCATATACCCCTTGAATGTGGAACGGTTGGTACGGCTGTCCCCGTTTCTTCCTTTCGTGAATTCAAAACTTTTTGTTGATCATGTTATTCATTACTGAATAATCTGATTGCCGGGGAGTTATGAATTATCTCCCAATTTCAAGCCTGCACGGTGGGCCTGGCCGTTTTAATATTTGTGTCATATTTATGATACGCTGCAAATATTAATGCTGACAAGAAAGTGCTCGGAAACACAACCGACATTTCCAGGATGCTTTTCAATACTGGCTGTGCATGTGCTAAGACAAGACAAGACAAGACAAGACAAGAACAATGACGTATTAGATAAAAAAATATATAGGATTTTTAAAGGGCTACCTGGGGCTACACAATTGTAAATAACTCAGTCCCATGACATCGAAATGACATTTCTGGCAGTGCACTGGCTTGGTGAGAACACAATATGTTTATGAAATTGAAAACACCACCGGTGGAAATATGGGGCACTATCCCGCGTACTGGTTTCGTGGGATCAAACCCTACCGAAGGAAGTAAATAGTTACCCTCCAATACATTTTTCGAACTAAATCTGTCACATGTTGTGCATATTCGTAAATCGATTTTCAGACAAACACAGTGTTTCTGCTGCCAAAAAGCGATTCCACTGTGAATAATTATGTATTGATTATATTTCTTGCGGCACCGAACCTTTCTGCTGCACAACTGCTTTCGCAAATGTCTGTTTTTGGGACATCTGGTATTAATCAATTATGCTATCTTGACTAATCTGCCTACGCAAATTCTGGTGGTGCTGGTGCGACACGGACAATGCAATGGTTTCTATTCAGATCAAGGTGCAAAAGGGTTCCCTCGAGCTTCGGCCGCATGGACAATCAGAGCACATGTCAACGCAATAATGGGGTAATCTTGGTCGAAAGGCTAACAGCTTGCGCATCAGGACAGCTGAACAATTCGATAACATTATTTGAACAAATTTTGCCGTATGAGCAGGAGAATATTCCTTTTCGTCTGACACTGATGAGAAATATTAAAATTATCTAATTTATTTCAATATGCTCATTGAAATACATATGTCTCGCATTACTTTATTTGAACAAGTGCTCGAAACAAATATGAAAAATACTTACGTCTATATGAAAAAACATCGTCGATTGATTACAAAACAGTATTGTTAATGAGAAACCCAATCTCAATCGAACAATAGGGAACTGAACGATATTGGATAATGTAGTTGGTATGATATACGTGGTAAATATAGTGAGGGGAGAGAATTGAGCTTATTTTTCGTGTAGAGAACCTGATATAGTCGACGTCTAACAGTCTTCCTCGAATCAAAAATGCAAAGAAAATTGGAGCACTCAACATTCTTGCCTTAACGGGTAGCGTACTCCCTCACTATTTTCGTAGAATTTAACCAAATATTTTCTCTGCTCAAATATCACCATTTGAATTACATTATTGTCGACGCACATGTGAATAGTCGAATATAACTCTTACGTCACTCTATTCATATGAAACCCTGATTAATCCACATAGCGGCGTTGGTGTCTTTCTCGTTGCAAAAAAGTACTAAAAAATGCTAGTGAGTGTTTTGTTGCGAGTAATTCGGCCAATGCTAAGTTACAAAAAGTGTGTCTAAAAAATTGGTTACACATACACAGTAAATACGGAGTATTCGAGAGACGGGTGCTTGGGACTATCTCCGGCGGTGTGCAAGAAGACGGTATGTGGCGGCGAAGAGTGGACCACGAGCTCGCCCTGCTCTACGGCGAACCCAGTATCCAGAAGGTAGCTAAAGCCGGAAGGGTACGATGGGCACGTCATGTTGCAAGAATGCCGGACAGCAACACTGCAAAGATGGTGTTCGCTTCCGATCCGGCGTGGAGCGCAGCGAGCGAGGTGGGCAGACCAGGTGCAAAACGACTCGAGGATGGAGAGATGCGGCCTCGAACCGTGTATTGTGGCGTCAAATTGTTGATTCAGTGTTACCTGTTTAGGTGTAAAGTAAATAAATGAAAAAAAAAACACACACACACATACATACATACACACATAACAGACATCACCTCAATTCGTCGAGCTGAGTCTTCTATCAAAAGTTTGGTTTTGAAGTGATCATATAGCCTTTACGTATACTTAGTATACGAGAAAAGAAATAGGGCGTAATTTTAAAATGAATGGATCAGATAACGTTTTTGTGATGTTGCTGGTTCAAGAAGATAGTAGGGTCACAAAGAACAGACGTTCATCTTACGTCGCCATGTTGTGTAAAACTTTGTACTGGTCATTTTGAAGTATGTCGTTATGCCTCCGTTGCGCGGTGCTAGTGTGCTAATAATGTTGGTGAAAATTTTGCCGTATTTCCAAAACTTTCCGTAGTAGCCCAGAAGTGAGTGACTCATTCGCAATGCAGAAGAAGACACAGCTACAGATCCGTAGATTTTCTCGTGGGATCATAACAATATTAGAAAGCCGACCGAATACTTCAACCAAAAAGATAGATGACATAAAACAACTGTAAAGTAATATCCCAGCAAATGGTAATGGATGTCTAAGATGTGTTTGGGCTCTATAAAAAACAGGTCCTACCAAAGGGACCGTGTGTGCCTAAGAGCATAAAATATTCACCTTCATGAAGCACCTTCGGTCCGAGTTTTGACATTCGTGTTTTGATTCTTCAAAACATATTAATGCTGATGACTTACTCATTTGATTGTGGTAAATGCGCGTGAAAAAAAAATAAATAGTCCTGATTAGATTGACATTTTTGGCCAATGGATCATCAGGATTAGATCTGTGTGTATCTTCAGTGGCCTTATGAGCTAACGCGTTTACGGATTACCTATAGGAGTACCAATCCGGAGATGGCGAGTTCGATTCTCGGTCCGGTTTAGGATGTTTTCGGGTTGGAAACATTCTTCCTGGTAGTGTATCCATTATACTTGCTACACAAGATACATATTCATGCAGTAGTGGGCATAGAAAAGCAATTAATAACTGAGGGAATGATAATAGAACAGTAAGTTGAAAAGCCGTTGAAATGTAGAGCCATTGAAGTAGAAGAAGTATTTACCTAAATCATCAAAAATGTGTTCAGTTTTACGGTAATTAAAAAATTTGGGAAATTTAAATAAATACTCATTGACTCATTGAATATGAATACGTTTAGAAATGAGGTGACAAAGAAGGCCGAAGGGCTTCATAAAAAATAATCAATTATTTAAAGCTCTGGTGTGGCACTCAAAGCCCAAAGCCTGGTCCTGGTGTAGGAGTGGGACTCTAAGCAAATGTTACACGACTGATCGAGCGTCTGGTGCGGCAGCGTCTGTTCTGATATACAACGGCTGAATAAGGAATGCTATTCCCCAGAAGCATGTATATAGGGAGTCTTTTACCACCAACAACCTACTGTTCCGACGAGAAACTGACTCTGTAGTTATGAAGTGGGAACTTATAAAAGTTATGAAAGGATGATCGTTACCATATTCACGCAAGTTCGTACACCAACCACTTATACCGATTTGCAAGACAGAGAGAACTGCTACAATCAACCCAAGCTAGCGTAGATAGAATTCCGAAGGATAATATCAAGATCTGTATGGGTAATTTCAATGCGATGATAGGGTCCGACAGTTAGAATCATGACCTCGAAAAAATTGAGCAAAAACGGAGAGCGATTTGCCGAGTTCTGTGGTAACAACAACATGGTGGTCAGGACCGTCATCCGATAGTGCCGATATCGCGTCTGATCATCATCTCTTCATCGGCGAAATAAGCCTCCACGTTGCGCGGATTCTTCTGCAGAAAAAGGTGTTGGACGATTGTTTATACACACGGCAACTGAAAGATGTAAAGGTCGTTGAAGAGCTGGAGACTCGTGCTGCAGATATGCACAGTCTTCGAAAAAATGAAAAAGGCGAATTATTGCTACACTAATTATTGATTTATTTATTTATTTATTGGGAGCAGGGAAAAGCCCGCTTGAGCTGAACAGTTAGAAATTCATTAGCTCTCACTCACGCGGGTGCAAAACCTCCTCATCTTTCTATGCATCAACAGATTACAATATCCAAATGATACAATTCGGCTTAAAACTACATCCAACAATAAACTTAAATCTAACCCTAGCTACTACTGATTGTCGTTTACAAGGTGAGAAAAGTTCGTACGGAGAGTGTTACGTAAGCCATTTTTCTGGGTTTTTCAAACATATTGCTATATGAATTCGCATAGCATATATGTAGAAACACACATAGACACATTCTTCGGACAGGTCCACCAGAGCATTGATTTTTCAAACTCAATTTTTGACATTATCTATGTATTTCCCTTATTTTCCAATACCTAAATCATCAAATAAAATATGAAACGGACCTGCATTCGTTTCATAGACAACCCTAGTTTCACGGAATTTTGCGCCTGATAGTTAGTCTATGAAAAAGTGCTCCAATCAATGAGATTTAAGTGAGGATGGGCGTTAATCAAAAAGCTGGTTTATTTGATCGGGTAATCAAAGCAAATTTAGAAGAATATTTTCAAGAAATCTAGAAACCGGAAATGAAAGGAAAAAAGAAAATTCTGGGTCTCTCGGGTATGAACCAGTGGATACTCGTTCTTTCCCGTGCAGATCGCCGAGTAGTAAAGTCTATTTTAAAGGAAAAAAAAAACTTAGCTGTGATTCAGATCCAAATTAGTGAAAAGTGAAGCCTATTTAAAAGTAATTGCAATTAAATCTTAAAAAGTAAACTTGAAATTAATCTATTCTATCTTAAAGCACAGAGAACAGACATGGAGGCTCGAACAAAATTTCTTGCAAAACATGTTTAAACAAACACACCGAGCCTCAACGCCATCGACGTCGACATTGCAACTCACAATCTCATTTTGACAACACGATGGCGCTAGTATGCTCTTGCATGCATAACGACACTAGCGCACAGTGGCATTTTTTGACGACGCTAGCTCTGATTATGCACGGGATAACGGCGACATTCCAAAGTTATTTCAAAATAAACAGTAAAAATTTATCACAACATGGCGAGTGCAGCTTCAACGTCTGTTCTCTGTGCTTAAAGCTACTTTCTGAATACAGAAATTGGTTCTGGAGCTGAAACAAATAGTGAGTCGTGTTGTGCAGAAAACTAGTACAAAGTAAGCAATAAGAAAAATATTGAAACAAGCATGTAATTAATTGTAATTGTTAATACTAGGAAAGTAAGTCTTAAACCACAGACAAACAGCTTGAACATTTTTCTGAAAAATCCATCGTCCAATTCCTCTACCACCATCTTGCGAAACAAAACACATACTATCATGAATTTTACACTGAGATGTTGGCCGCAAAAACATGGCGGCACCTGAAATGTATACAATATTTGACGTGAATCGTCAATATTGCTTGAAAGTTGTAAGCAAACTTGTTAGGAAGAGGTCCATTTCCGCGTAGAATAGTGTAAATATCCGCATCTCAAGTTTTACGCGCTGTTTACTTTTTATTATTTTATTCTGTGTTAGTTTGTGGTGATATTTGGGTGCTAATTCGTTCTATGTTACAGTCACCGTCGTGACTCGTGACAACGTTCCACCATTGGGTGGAAGATTGAATAAGTGGGGAAAGACAGAGCAGTATATCCTAAAGGAGCGGCATCTAGCTATTTTCAAGCCTGCTCTGTATACTGTAGCCAGTGAAGTTAATACGTCGGCTACAGATCAGACTGAAGGGGCGATCCCCTGTGTGCCCTTCTGCCTCGTAGCTGCGCGCTACCCTATAGAGCCTACACAGAGTGCATGGTCATCTAGAAAAGATCTTGCCCTCACTAGCACCACCCGTCAACACGTGGTTTCTGAGACAGTGAGCAGTATCTGCGAAGACCATTCCCAGAGTGATTGCCCATACTTACGCTCGGGAAATAATGTCCATGGTTAATATCCAGTCTTGATCAGCACCCCACTTCCACTGCAAAGGGATATCCAGAAAACGAACTGGTAAACCAAATTTTTCGACGCATGCGGGCGTCCGGTACGAGCCACTAACGTAGACCCGGCGTCGTTCTCTCCGTTTGACCTGACGACGCACTAACCGATCCCGTAACTAGTCGTATCGATCATTCGACACCCCCCACACAAGTAAGCGTTGACGGTCATCATCTCCATCGAGGTCGCCACGACCACACAGCTACGTGCCTGCTACCTAGCGCACCAGCCTTCGCTGATATTGAAGGTAAATTACCTACAAACATCAGAGCTGTAAGTACCCGACACGAATAATTGCACCTACTCGCAATACCACTACCAATAGGAATAGGAATAATCAAATTATAGTCGTTAGGATAGAAAGTTTTGAAGCATGTAAAAACTCACGAAATTCAAAAGAAGAAACATAGAGTGACGTCACCATTAGAGAACAGACAATTTTAATTTTGAACAGCCAACAACCGATGAATGAAAGGATGATAGGTTTAAAACAGAAATGCTTGCAACTCCTAGTTAATAATTGTAAATAAATCATTACCTTTTAATGGTTTCTCTTACACTTTTTTAATAAACTATTTGTTAAATTTAAGAATTAATAAAAAAAAACGTTTTTTGACTATTTGAATTTGAGAAAGAACAATTCTCGGGTACTTATTCAAAAGGGCGTATGTGATGTAAACAAAGATTCAAACGTCGATTTGTCCGATCTGATAGCCCTCCCACGCAAACCATCACCATAGACAGATATGGGGAGGCTTCGGCTACCCGTTGGTGGTGTTGGTTTGCGTGGGAGTGCCATCAGATTGGACAAATCGACGTTTGAATCTTTGTTTACAAAATCACATACGTCCTTTTGAATAAGTACCCGAGAATTAATGGATTGGAGAGGAATATTTTGGGTAGATTTTGACCTGCTTTCAGAGGTGGACCTGTTAAAGGGTAGAACAAAAAGTTAGCTGGGCAAATAAATCATAAATTCTTGCAGACGGTGTTCACCGTCTGGCGCATAAGCTAGAATTTGAGAGTCCTTAGCAGAAACCCCCTTACAAATCTTTTAGCGAAAAATAAGTGTTTGATTAACAATTAGTATAATTGATAATAAGGTACCAGTCAAAACAATTAATGCAAGAGATGGCGTTTTTTCAATGGTAGTAAAATCGAAATTTCATCACTATTAGACTACTAATCAGTACAAACTAAGTGCAGGATATAATCTTTCCACCTCATACTTCATTCCTTATCACTACTTTCATCTAAAACACCACCATTTTCCATAAATTTGCAAAATACTTGATTTTTCCATACATTAAATCAATTTCCAACTACCATTCTTCCATGAGCTCATGGTTAAAATTGTGAAAATCTCAGAACATAGAGTAGCAGACTTAACATCACAGATAGAAACGCCGGTATCGCCACTCAGTGACGAGTACCGTAAACATGGTGCACAAAAGGTTGTTGTCTACACTTTTTACGACTGCTGCACCCTGGAAGTAAATGTCATCGAAGTAAGCAGTCGGTCCCTCATTGGGCCCTCCTTAGCTGTGCGGTAAGACGCGCGGCTACAAAGCAAGATCATGCTGAGGGTGGCTGGGTTCGATTCCCGGTGCCGGTCTAGGCAATTTTTGGATTGGAAATTGTCTCGACTTCCCTGGGCATAAAAGTATCATCATGTTAGCCTCATGATATACGAATGCAAAAATGGAACCTGGCTTAGAAACCTCGCAGTTAATAACTGTGGAAGTGCTTAATGAACACTAAGCTGCGAGGCGGCTCTGTCCCAGTGTGGGGATGTAATGCCAATAAGAAGAAGAAGATAATTGATAATAATTGATTATTTCGTGTTCCTATAGTTGCAAATCCAATTGTTTTCTTACGGGACTCGCAACTATAGGAACACTACCGCAAATATTGGTGCAAAGGCCATTGAAAATAAGGTATTTGAGGATTATTTACCGACTTCGAGTGTATTCCTGAGCTATTGTCGTTTGTTCCGTATAGTGACAGTTCACTTAATTGATCAACAATGTGGGTTGCTACGTTTAATGGAATGTACACACGGTCAAGCAGTTTGACCAACATTGACTCCACCTCTCGTTTATTCAAACATCCATCAAGTTTTAGCAACAGCGGCACGAACAATCAATTTATTCAACCAACAATATCACACACAAACGACCGAAGCGTCAACTTGAGCACCAACCATAAAAAAATATATGGGGGTTGTGCAACTTCACTACAAATGCTCAAACATGTTCGGCGAGCATTGACTCCACCCCCGACTACTCAAACCAAAATCAAACCGTTTTAATTTTTTCCAACCGAGCCACCAACTGTCAAATGGTTGTTCGAACAGGTTCGGACAACTTCACACACGTTCAAACAAAACAGCAACCGAAGCGTTTTCTTGGGGGCGGAGTCAATGTTCGTCAAACTGCTTGACTGGTGTGTACGTTGCATAATATGTAAATTCACTAAAAACTACAGTACCGCAACTATAAGAGCATCCATGACTATCGGAACTTTTACCCTACTGCTTTCAGAGGTCCAAAGGTGACCTGCCAGCTTAGTTAGGAACAGTACTATGCAACCATCAATGTGAGATTTCTCGGTGTAGAAGTTTCGGCATGATGGTACGTTTTGACATGGCAGGTGAATTGAACAACTCAGTTGAATTCAATTGATTTGAATATGTTCAACTTTCTTTTCGTTCAAGTGAATTGAATTACGGAGTTTACAAGTTCAATTTGCGTTCGATTCAAGCGATTGCTGAATTCACTTGCCTTGTCTAAACGTAGCATTAGTGAGCAACGACTGTATCCATCAACAACGACAGCAACGTTAGTAATCAAGGGCTGTATCCCCATAGCCTCCTGGGGCTTATGAACCTCAAACTGCATTGAGAGTGACTATGTCCCTAGTAGCACAGTTCAGATCGATTTGATTGCAGCAACTCCAATGTGACTGGATTTAGTTGCATATGAGTTACAATGACTGATATGTGACAAGTGTGCTACTCGGGTGTGCTTTCATGCATCGGAAACCAAATGAAATGTAACCCACCTAGTGAAAAATTATAAAATGTCAGATCAATCAAAGCTAATTGCCTATTTCCGGGGATTAAACCACCCGACTTGGACGTTAATTTACAATGTTATGAAAACTCATATGTGAATATGTACGTTATGGTCCTTCGTAGCTTAGTTGGTTAAAGCACCAGTCTAGCGTACTGTTGGGTCATGGGTTCGAGTCCCATCGAAGGGAAAGTGGTTACCTCCAATACATTTTCCAAATCAATATCTTCCACATAACGTACATAGTCACATATGAGTTTTCATAACATTGTAAATTATAAAATATCTTCAACGATGGTGTTGATGAACAGTGTACTTATCAGATAACTAATGTTAGATTTCTTGAAGTATATTATTTCACGAGGAATAGGCAATATATATACATTTTTTTTCAGAACTAGTTCTGTTATTGAAGTTACCTTCAAACAGTTTGGCGTTTGAAAACCCAAGTTTAAAAGCGATCGTTCGGAATATGAAGTCTAGTTGTACACACTTTCGTCTACTATCTTAATAAAATTTATCATTAGATTTCTATCGTATTTTTAGAGAATTTTCAATTTCAGTTGGGCCGCAATTTTAATTAGTGTACGTTTTTGCCTTTCTCGTACAACAAAGTTGTACCGAAAGGCAATTTTACTGTGTAAAATTAAAAAAGGCACCCTAAAAATGGTCAATTTGTGCAAACCAATTTTTCTGACCCAAAATAGAAGCTAAATATTTTCTAAATTTGACGCAAAATATTCAGAAAAAATACATCACGTTTATTAAATGGATATTATCTATAGGATGCATCGAAATTTTCATGGAACATTACATGCATTTCAATTTGCCGACTATTTTTAGTGTGCTTATAATTTCGCGAAATCGAAGCAAATTCTGCTCTTCCCTCCTATGGGAAACCCCATTGCTATCTGTCAGAGTTTGAGTGAAACATGGCCGCCATCTCCTTCTCTCTGTTGATCTACTGTAAAAACCCATAAAGAACTGTGATTGGTTGTGTGAAGAATTTTGCTTCGACTTCGCGAATAGTAACTTTCAATTCGAGCAGATATTTTATTTATTACACACCGTCTTCGAAAATGAACGAACGCAAACGACACACGACACACGACATACGATCATAAATTAAAACCCAAATTAATCCACCTAGCGTTGGTGGTACCTATCTCGCGCATTATAAAAATGAGAAGAACATATAAGAGAGGTCGAATTTGCACTTTAGGGGGATATATGTTACTTTTTCCTTCAATTTATGTCTATTTGCGGTCACTTGAGTGCATCGGTTTCTGTAAAAAAAATTAATTTGATTTTGAAAAAATCATGGCCAAAAAAACAATGGTTTTTGAATAACTCTGGAACGCAATGGCCGATCGAACCAATTTTCAAATGGAAACAACTAGACCGCAATCCGCATCGACTGCAAGTTGTTGCGAGCAAATTGGATAATCACATTTTTGTACACACACACATACAGACATCACCTCGATTCTTCAAGCTGAGTCGATTGGTATATAACACTATATGGGTCTCCGAGCCTTCTATCAAAAGTTCGGTTTCGAAGTGATCCTATAGCCTTTACGTATACTGTTTATACGAAAAAGGCAAAAAGAATTGAAATTTATTTTTATTTTGATTACCTAGTAGCTAACCTGTCCTGTGTTTCATGGAGAGTACATTGTGGCTTGAGTTGTATGCCACCTTTAAATAAGCAATTCGCATTATCGAGTCGATATCCCACATACCCTTCGCATAAAACCACTTTAAACTTATTAGTTTACCCCAACCATAACTTGTGTCATAAACATACCTACTGGCAGGCAGATTGGATCGGATACTTTCAATAATGAAACAATCATTTGATAGAAGTCACCTGCTGCTGCAATTACGGCTCTTGAGTAGTGTTGTTAGAATAAATAAAAACGCACACATTTTAGCAGGCACTGAGCAGTGCGCCTAATAGGCGGCAGTAACAGCAAAATGTCGTACTTTCTGTCTGGCCCAATCGTGGCTTCGATTCACATGTAATCTCCCTTTTTTCGTTTTATAAGCTCCTTTCGTGACCATCCAAAACAGCGATCTACCCTGATAAGTGATGCGTTAAATTATAATTTGTTTGGAAGGAACCCAAAAGAACGATGCGCCGGCACAGTCTGTATAATAGGTTATTGGTATAGACGAATGTCGTGTTTGCTCATCATGATGCAACTTATTTGCCCTTTAAAACTTTTCACATTTGACTGTATATTTCATTTCTCAGCGGTTATAATCCAATTTCCGCCCCTATACTCATTATATTAGGAGAAGTGTTGACCCTGTGACGACAGAAGTCAACCGTTAATAAATTCGGAAAGGAAGAAACGAAAATATTCGTAATTTATATCTCTATGACACGAAATGTTTGAATCCAATTTCATGCAGTCGGGCAATGTATAATATACATAGAAGCTAAAGAAAATTTACATCTATGAATTTTAAACGAAATGATTATTTCGAACCTAAACTTATATTATTTGGCTTGTAATTTTGACTATCAGCCATGACTAACAGCCATTTCACCATTTGTTCACACAAATGATTTGCAGTTAATTCTATTTCTGCAAAAATGTCATGATTTTATTGTTATGGCATATTCATAATGTTCTAAAGTTCCATATATGTAGAAAACTGAAGAGATAAGTTATTCGCTACTTTTGGGCTTCTAAGATTTTTAAAGCAGATGCAATACAACTTTCCTTACCATAGTGGTTTAACATTGATAAATGTAAGAAAAAGTTAAAGGCTTGTTTATAAAACAAATTTTGTATGATCAAACTCATTCTTAAAAAAAAACTACGCATTTTATGCTGAATTGTCCATACACACATAAACTGTTCCGAAATACTAACGATTGAATTATCTTCGTTATGCAATACATACAAAGACTAATTATACAAATCCATAGATTATTTGAATGCGGTTGCCTTAATATACAATTAATTGTAAATCAAGGAGAAATGTGGTCCAAGAATTGAATTCAAACTTCCAAATTCAAGGGCGTAGCCAGTGCGGGTCAGGAGGGGGGCCGTCGCTCCCCCTCCTAAATGGTGAAAAGATTGAACGGGTACTGAAATGAATTCCCATAAACATGTGCACTTTACTTTACCAATCATATTCAGAAATAGGTGGTTGAAATTCAAAAGATTCCCAAAAACTTATAAGGGTATCCAGGATCCATAAAATATGAAAGTTCAAAACAACTCGAAACATTTCGGGCTCAAGAATTCCCCTTGAAATCCTTTTAGAAGATTCCCTGGGAACTTCTAAATTCCTTCGAAAAGTTATCCAAAAATTTCTCTGAAAATTGTTCGAAAATTTTTCTCCTGTAATTGTAATTTCTCCTCATCTAGAAACTGTTCACTTTTTTTTAGGAAAATAATTAGGAAATTCCTTGAAGAATTCTTCTATCTCCAAATTTTAATTCTAGACATTTCTTCGGCTATTCTTCCAGAAAAGTCTCCGGCATTTCTTACAGGAATGCATTCTAGAGTTCCTTCGAGAATACATACAGAATTTCCTCCCAAAATTCCACTTCAGAAATTTATTAAGGAAATCCTCCGATTTCGCTCCATAATTTCACTTGTAAATCTATAAGAAATTCCTTCGGAAATTCTTCTAGAAACTTCTCCAGCAATTCCTCCAGGAACTCTTCCTTCAATTCTTCCGGAATAACTTCCAGGAATTTTTCCGGGAATACCTTCATCAATTCAATAGCGAAATCCTCTAGGTTTTCATTTTGAAATTCTTTCCGCGATTACTTCAGAATATTCTTCAAGAATTCCTCTAGAAATTTCTTTAGGAATTTCTCCAGGAATTCGTACAAGTATTTCCCGGGAATACCTTCAGGTACTTCTCCAGGAATTTCTCCGGGAATTTTTCCGCGGAATTGTCTTAGAATTCTTTCCGGACTTCACTCGGAATTTACTCCAGAATTTCTTTCGGGAAATAATTTGAGAGTTCCTACATGATATCTTCCAAGAGTTCTTCCAGGAATTTCTTCAGAACAAAAAAAGAACAGCAATTCATCTGGGAATACTTTCAGGATTTCATCTGGGAATTTCTGCATTAATTCCTCTTGGTATTTTTCCGGGAATTCCTACAGATATTTCTCCAGAAATTTCATCATGAACTTCTCCAAGAATTATTTCAGAACTTCCTTGTGCGAATTCCTCCGGAAGTGCTTGTGAGAGCTCCTCCAGGAGTTTTTCCTAGAGTTCCTCTGGTAATCCCTCCAGGAAATATCCTCCAGGGAATTCCTGGAGGATATTTGGCAGGAATTCACAGGGAAATGAGATTTCGGAAGCTCCACTAGAAATTCAACTCCGGGATTTCAACGGCTGTTCCTCTGAAAATTCCTGGGAATTTATCTACAAACTCCTCCAGAAGTTCCTCGAAGATTTTCTCTGGGAGGTCCTTTAAGAATTCTTCAAGGCGATCCTCCTGAAGTTCATTTGGGAGTTCTGAAGAGAGTTCCTCCAGGATTTCCTCCGAAAATTCTTCAAGTAGTTCTTCAAGAAATTCATCAAGAAGTTCCTCGGGGAGTTCCTCTGGAAATTACTGCGGGAGTTCGTTCTCAGAGGATCACCTGGAGGAATTCCCGTAGGAGCTGCCGGAGGAGCTCTCGTAAGAACTCCCGCAGGAATTTCAGGAGAAACTCCTAGAAGAATTCCTAGAGGACCTCCCGGAGGAACTCCCAGAGAAACTATCGAAAGAACTTCGGGAGGAATTTCCAGCTAAATTTCTGAAGAAAGCCTAAATTATTTCCTGAAAAAAGCCTGAATGATTTCCTGGAAGAACTACTGGTGGGACTCCCGGAGAACTGCCAGTGAAACTTCCAGTAGAATTCTCGGAAAAAATCTTGGAGAATTCATCTTATAGACAAATCTAGTTGAAACCTTTGTAGGGGTATGTAGCTGGACCATCATCATCATCAGAGGACCTCCCGGAGAATTCATTGAGCTTCTGGAGGAATTTCTGTATAAATTCCTGAATAAGCCTGAATACATTCCCGGAGGAATTTTCAGAGGAACCCCGTAGGAACTGCCGATAGAGCTACCGGAATAATTCTCGGAGGAAATCCTGGAGAAATTCTTGGAGGAACTTCCGGTGGAACTCCTGAAAGAATTCCCGGAGGAACTCCCGGAGAATTCCCATAAACATGTGCACTTTACTTTACCAATCATATTCAGAAATAGGTGGTTGAAATTCAAAAGATTCCCAAAAACTTATAAGGGTATCCAGGATCCATAAAATATGAAAGTTCAAAACAACTCGAAACATTTCGGGCTCAAGAATTCCCCTTGAAATCCTTTTAGAAGATTCCCTGGGAACTTCTAAATTCCTTCGAAAAGTTATCCAAAAATTTCTCTGAAAATTGTTCGAAAATTTTTCTCCTGTAATTGTAATTTCTCCTCATCTAGAAACTGTTCACTTTTTTTTAGGAAAATAATTAGGAAATTCCTTGAAGAATTCTTCTATCTCCAAATTTTAATTCTAGACATTTCTTCGGCTATTCTTCCAGAAAAGTCTCCGGCATTTCTTACAGGAATGCATTCTAGAGTTCCTTCGAGAATACATACAGAATTTCCTCCCAAAATTCCACTAGAAGTTCCTTCAGAAATTTATTAAGGAAATCCTCCGATTTCGCTCCATAATTTCACTTGTAAATCTATAAGAAATTCCTTCGGAAATTCTTCTAGAAACTTCTCCGGCCATTCCTCCAGGAACTCTTCCTTCAATTCTTCCGGAATAACTTCCAGGAATTTTTCCGGGAATACCTTCATCAATTCAATAGCGAAATCCTCTAGGTTTTCATTCTGGAATTCTTTCCGCGATTACTTCAGAATATTCTTCAAGAATTCCTCTAGAAATTTCTTTAGGAATTTCTCCAGGAATTCGTACAAGTATTTCCCGGGAATACCTTCAGGTACTTCTCCAGGAATTTCTCCGGGAATTTTTCCGCGGAATTGTCTTAGAATTCTTTCCGGACTTCACTCGGAATTTACTCCAGAATTTCTTTCGGGAAATAATTTGAGAGTTCCTACATGATATCTTCCAAGAGTTCTTCCAGGAATTTCTTCAGAACAAAAAAAGAACAGCAATTCATCTGGGAATACTTTCAGGATTTCATCTGGGAATTTCTGCATTAATTCCTCTTGGTATTTTTCCGGGAATTCCTACAGATATTTCTCCAGAAATTTCATCATGAACTTCTCCAAGAATTATTTCAGAACTTCCTTGTGCGAATTCCTCCGGAAGTGCTTGTGAGAGCTCCTCCAGGAGTTTTTCCTAGAGTTCCTCTGGTAATCCCTCCAGGAAATATCCTCCAGGGAATTCCTGGAGGATATTTGGCAGGAATTCACAGGGAAATGAGATTTCGGAAGTTCCACTAGAAATTCAACTCCGGGATTTCAACGGCTGTTCCTCTGAAAATTCCTGGGAATTTATCTACAAACTCCTCCAGAAGTTCCTCGAAGATTTTCTCTGGGAGGTCCTTTAAGAATTCTTCAAGGCGATCCTCCTGAAGTTCATTTGGGAGTTCTGAAGAGAGTTCCTCCAGGATTTCCTCCGAAAATTCTTCAAGTAGTTCTTCAAGAAATTCATCAAGAAGTTCCTCGGGGAGTTCCTCGGGGAGTTCCTCCGGAAATTACTGCGGGAGTTCGTTCTCAGAGGATCACCTGGAGGAATTCCCGTAGGAGCTGCCGGAGGAGCTCTCGTAAGAACTCCCGCAGGAATTTCAGGAGAAACTCCTAGAAGAATTCCTAGAGGACCTCCCAGAGGAACTCCCAGAGAAACTATCGAAAGAACTTCGGGAGGAATTTCCAGCTAAATTTCTGAAGAAAGCCTAAATTATTTCCTGAAAAAAGCCTGAATGATTTCCTGGAAGAACTACTGGTGGGACTCCCGGAGAACTGCCAGTGAAACTTCCAATAGAATTCTCGGAAAAAATCTTGGAGAATTCATCTTATAGACAAATCTCGTTTAGCTGAAACCTTTGTAGGGGTATGTAGCTGGACCATCATCATCATCAGAGTACCTCCCGGAGAATTCCTTGAGGAGCTCCGAGAGAAATTCTCGGAGGAGCTCCTGGATGAATTTCTGTATAAATTCCTGAATAAGCCTGAATGTATTCCCGGAGGAAATTCTGGAGAAATTCCCGGAAGAATTTTCAGAGGAACCCCCGTAGGAACTGCCGATAGAGCTACCGGAATAATTCTCGGAGGAAATCCTGGAGGAATTCTTGGAGGAACTGCCGGTGGAACTCCTGAAAGAATTCCCGGAAGAACTCCCGGAGAAATTTTCGGAGAAACTCCTGGAGGATGTTCCAGTGGAAATCTTGAAGTTTCCATCGGAATTCTTTCAGGATTTCTTTGGGAATTAATCTAGGAATTCCTCCGAAAATTCCATTGTTGATTTCATTTCTGTATATTTTTTTTTTCAATTTCTGTATAAATTTTCGGTGGAATTTCTGGAGAAATTCTTTGAAATTTTAACAAGAAATTATTTGAAACTTTCTGCGGAATTTCCACGGAAAATTCTTAGGAATTCTACGGTGCAATGTTTCAGAAATTTTTAACAGCACGAAAGAATTATCTGAAGAATTCCCTGCAGAACTTAGAAAGAAATTCGTGGAGGATTTCTTGGAGTAAATAATGGTGGAATTTTCGGATCAAATTGATGGTGGAATTCCTGAAGACATTGCCGAAGAAGTTTCTGGAGGCAATCCTAAAGAATCTGGGCGTGAATGCGTCACGTTTATTGGCGTTTCGTTTTAGTACAAAACGCTTACTTCAACGCTGACGCTCAACGCGCTATTGTGATCCAGCCTTTACTGTTGGTTGTGGATTTGGTTTCAAAGTGTTTGGAGCTTAGAAGGAAAAAGTACCAAGCACTAATATTCATGTGTTTTTATAAGCTACTACATATAGAACTACGATTCAGAAGACCTAAAAAATTTGACACCGAACCCCCCGAACTTCCTCAGCTCATACACATAATCAATGTTGTATCTAATTTTATTTATTTTATTTTATTTATATTATATCTAATTCTTAATGATATTTATGCTAATAAAGAGAAAATTAGCAAATATAAAGTCAGGGGTCAAACGAAAATATTTGTGACATATGTGACAAAATTGATACGAATCTGCATAGGATCAAAACATGTTCATATTCTAAAGATATATAATAGGGATTCACATATCGATTAACTGAAGAAACATGAAAGCATAGCCCTATGGCTGGTAACGGAAATAATATTGTACAATATGAAATATTATAAGATTTCATCAATATTCGTGCTGAAATACATCCTTAAAAACAGGAAATGGAGCCAGAGAAGCTATGTTGGGAAAAAAAAACTTTGGACAATATGTATTTGTATATCTAGTTAATATTAAACAAAAGGAGGAAACATCGACAATTTACTAGCATGATGACGTGAACTGAGATCAAATTTACTCCAACTTGCTTTACTTTATGCTATAAAGCAACTTACTTTGATTTGTACTGTCATTACTTTAGACATTTTCGCATCTCAAATGATTCAAGTAGGGCTTACCGGCTTGAGATCATGAAAATTGGCATTGCATCACTAAGAATAAAATCCGTACTTCAAGCGTTTGAGTTTAAAGGCTCCCCCAGACCTAAGTGATTTTATCGCCGCGACGGCGACAACTAGTCGCCGCGATTCTATCGGTGGGTCGCTGCAGACAATGTTCTATTTACGCTTCCATACCAACGGCGACAGAATTGCAGTCGCCAAGCGCTAGAATCGCGTCGCGACTGTCGCATCGCGTGTGTTTGGGGGAACCTTAAAATTTAATTGTAGGTACCGTAATTCTGGGGGAACATTGATCACCGGGGTAACATTGATCATTTTCACCATTATCAAGAAATGAATAAAATATTATTTCCTGTTATCATAATTACTTATTGTGAGTTAGGTATCTTAATCTTGACTAAATTTGCTAATTAACCATATAACCTTCGAATGAATTTGCATTTATTTTTCACCAAAATTTGAACAATAAAATCAATATTAATTTTTAAACTCACAGCAAGCTGCCAAAAAAGCACTCAAAACAAGTATAATAACACAAAAAATAAGCTCTTACCTATAGTTATGTGATAAGCAATCTTATTTTCCTGGTTAATCCATAGTTTTTGCTTCAAAATTTAGATATATATTGTTGAAAAACCAGATAATTCCACTAGCGGTGATGATTTCTTTCTCGAAACAATCGATGCACATCGCTTCAGCGTAAGATTCCAACTATAATTGCCTACCTTAAGGCATTTGCATACGCTTTCTTTATAGATACATGATTGATCAAAGTTACCCCAAATTTAAAAATAAAAAACCCAGATTAATCCACCTAGCGGTGATGATGCCTTTCTCGTGCATCGTAAAATGTACTGAAAAAATCACATAGGAAAGGTCAAAAAAGCACTTTAGGGGGATGGATCGCATATTTTCTATCATTTCGCATGTTTTTGCATTAATTACTATGCATTTCCACCATTCTTGAAAAAAATTTTTTTTATTTTGAAATTTTTTTCCAAGGGGAAAACAATGATTTTTCAATAATTCCGAAATGCAATGTCCGATCAGGCCAATTTTCAATAGCAAACAATGGGACCGCATTCCCCGTCGAATGCAACTTGTTGCGAGTAAATCGGGTAATGCTAAGTTCCAAAAAGTGTGTCTACAAAATTTGTACACATACACACATACACACACACACACATACATACATACACACAAACAGACATCACCTCAATTCGTCGAGCTGAGTCGATTGGTATATAACACTATGGGTCTCCGAGCCTTCTATCAAAAGTTTGGTTTTGGAGTGAAATTATAGCCTTTACGTATACTTAGTATACGAGAAAGGCAAAAACTCGACAAAAAACATTTTAAAAACAAGTTTAAAATTATAAAATAATCAAGAACATACGTTCTGCATGTAGCAGTACTCGTTTTAAAAATATGAAAAAATCTATGTTTTCACTTAAGGGGAAAATATTTACAAAACAATTAAAAAATGATCAATGTTCCCCCGGATTACGATACCACCGTTGACTGGAATTGAAAATAAGCAACTAACCGATTTTAAATCATAATCTTTTTATCCATAGCCCGATGTCCGACCCGATACGATCAACAATTCCAAATTCTTATTTCGGGCAAATTATGTGCATTGTGATAAGATCCGTATAAGCTAAAAACTGAAGTACAATTTATAATTAATTTGATTTTGGTACATATTTGAATTATCCAAAGCTGTGCCTGTGCATCGAAGACGAAGTGGTTTCGAATAAACAGAGTAACAATCAGATATTACGTAACGTAAAAATAATGTGCAAATACTGTTTTATTTCTTATGTAATACTCTGTGAAGTAGTGGATGAACCGTGTTTCCATCACATTCGTTCCTAACACAGAAACGTTAGGTCATTTATGAACAATCCTAAATAACATGAGGCGTGATTATGAACGCAGTTGGGGGTCTGGTGATAGGTTCATAAAATACAGATGGTGACGACGCGACGGTGTACATTCCTGCGGACTGTTTTTTATAGCGGTATCAATTAATTTGGTAGCAATTCCGCGATTCGTTGATGATCAACATCAACCTTATCTGATTTGAAAGGATCTAAGAAGCAAGACGGAGATTGACAATCTGGAGTTCACTGATAACCGCACTAATTCATTAAATCCTACGAAAAAAGTTAGATACAAAATTTAAAACTTCATTAGTAATCGACAAACATATGTACAACAAATTCCCTATAGAGCAATAGACGAATATAAGAGTATTAACATGGTATCCAAATTAAATCAACTCATTTGAATTCGATTGTTCGACGGGTTTTCTAATCGATTAAGTTGAATGACGAACATTATGAGTAAAGTGTATTAATTTATTATACTGCAGGCGCTTTCAACGCTGCACAGTGGGAAAAAAGGGACAGCAACATCCGAAAGTACGTTGAATCGAATAGTGATGATTTCGTGTTGTCAGACTTTGATCTCTCCCATTTTCATGGGAAATATTAGAAAACCATAAACACTTTCGCATTCTTGGCATCTTTAGCTATGTGGAAAATGCAACCAAGCATCTTTAAGCTTTGGAGTATACGAAAGCGACATGATCGTTGAAAGATAGTTTTGAGTCTAATAATACGCAAAGATCCTCAGGTCCTTGAGGTTGAGATTCATTGTACCAATTTTGTAGCAATAGTCGATCGAAGAGCATTTACGTGAGAACGAAATCACTGAACATTTACCAGCAATAAGTACCAAGAAATACAAGAAATAAGCATCAGAAACGTCGTAATAGCAATCTAATACAGTCTGAAAACGTCGGCAAAGGACAATTTGAATTACTCGATAGGTTGATGAACGTCGTTGAGATAAACCAGGAAAATTAACGGCCCTTGAAGTGACAGGGAGGGGTAGTCTAAAAATCTCAAAAGGTAATGGACGTCATATTTGAATCACCCAAAGTTGTTTTAGTTTCAAATGGCTCAGGATGCAAGTTTTTTTTTTTTGTCTTTATTAAGGAGACTTTCAGCCCGAGGCTGGCTCGTCTCCGACACGGATGCAAGTTGTTTCAGAGTTTTGTGAATATTTTACAGTAAATCGAGCGAATGTTCTTTAGCTTTCTGAATAAAACTGATCTTGAAAAAGCATTGCATTTCTGAATAATCTCTACAAATAAGATACAGTGAAGCCTGTATAAAATCTAGAAATTTTGAAGGTATTTTTTCTGTTGATTTGTCTAGTGAAGTGTTTTATGGATAGCTATTTCCCGAAAAAAATAACTTCCAATTATCACGCTATGCTTCTTGAGATTTGATAAAGTATTAGTGAAACTGTTGCATTGCAAGGTAACTAAAAGGTGAATAAACTCCACATTTAAAAAAAAACTTCAAATTTAGCTTTGTTAATCTCTTATTGCCACCGCAACAATATAATTCGTGAAACGACTCAGTAGGCGCAGTTGCAACTGTAAAAAAAATTTAGTTAGTTTTCACGAACAGTTTATTTGAAAATATATGCTGAATTTGTTAACTAAACTGAAAAGTATCGACAAGTAAGATGTATTAGGATGCAGAATTGATTTTTTTTTTAAATAATCATAGATTTTTTTCTAACAAGAGAGTTGAATGTTAGTTTCTTTCAGTCAGATCGCCGTTTGAACATCGTTTGAACAGGAATTATCAGGCCACTGAATTGGGGGCCGGAGAAAAGAATTTTTAACCTCCAACCATAAAGGTAGCCTCACACCTCGGGAATTTGGTCCGGAAAATCAAAATCCCGGCCCCATTTAAAATGCACGGGGATCAAAATCCGGAGGAAAATTTTCCCGAGGTGTAAGGTAGCCTTAAACCATTTAGGCTTCAATCTATTCTCGAATCCATTAACGTCGAACGCAACACATATTATTTTCTGAACATATCAAGGTTTACGGGAATCTTAGGAAATTTCTAGATTTTTAAAGTCAGGGCTGACCGTCGATGAGCATCATTTGAAATGTTTGAGGCATCCATGGATGTCTGTTGGGCCAACTTGTGTACAGTGTACTTCAGTTGCATCGAGCGAAAATGATAAACTTCCTTTGTTACAGCTATAGAATTTTTCATTAGTTACGTCAATGGCCATTTCACAATCGCATAGATAAGATTCAAGCCAGCAGAAGAAAGGCTCAGAGAAACCAAGATGTCCAAACTTAGCAATAGCGGTTGGGGTTGATTTTATCGAATGCTGCAGGGAAATAAGATGGCTGGAGAGATATTCGATCCGCCATTGCATTGGGAGCACCACAACCGCTGCACTAGGCACGGTGCGGTGGCCCCGGATCAGAAAACGTCTGGTATGACGGCGAATGTGAACAGTAAGTTGAGGAGAAAATGCAACATGGGCGAGATTGCTGCAACACCGCACGAGGCGCGATACAAACGGGCGCGGAACAGACAAAACTCGATTTTCGGAGGAAAAAGCGCCAGCAGGAAGATCGAGACCGTGAAGAGACGGAGCAACTGTACCCCACTAATAGCATTAGCATTAGCATTAGCATTAGCATTTTTACGGTGTAATTCGTAGATTGGACACTAGTGATACTCATGTTTTACTTTTGAGATCCTTATCTAGAATGCTATCAGAAATCAAGAAGGGGAGTGGTCCTTGATTCCAGTCTTAAACAAAAATAACAAAAGCATGAGGATTACTACTCCTGGCCACGCCCATCTTCACCGTAACTAGGGAGAGGAAGGAAGTGTTGATGTAGTACTTACTTAACGAGAGGCCACCGACTTAGCGACACCCTCATAAGTACCACGGAGTTGGATAATGAGGAAGGTATTCGTTGGGTCAGGATTTGCCTGTAGCTGGCAATGTAACCGTGGTAGATCTTGCCCCGTAACACACCACGTAAAGGTGTCTACCCAGCATTACGGGTAAGAGCAACTGTACCCCACTAATAACGCACGAAAGTTCTATGAGAAGTTAAACCGTTCACGTAAGGGCCACGTGCCACAGCCCGATATGTGTAAGGACATAAACGGGAACCATCTTACAAACGAGCGTGAGGTGATCCAAAAGTGCCGGCAGCACTACGAAGAGCACCTGAATGGCGATGTGGCAGACAACGGTGGCGGTATGGTAATGAATCTAGGAGCACGCGCGCAGGACATGCGACTTTCGGCTCCGAATTTACGAAGTCCGTCCAGCTATTTGGTTTCGCTGACGACATTGATATTGTGGTAGATAATACAGACCGTATGTATAATACACCTTCTAGTATAAGTAATGAATATGTATTAGTACCAATGCAATGGAATCGTCCCCACCGCTTGACTATCAGGTGAGCAAGTACAGACAGGCATTCTATGAGTTGGACGCGTGCGCTTCGGATCTCGGTACCACAGATATCATGGCACGTAACTTTGAGAAGATGGAGGAAGCCTACATCAGACTGAAAAGCGAAGCTAGACGGATTGGACTAGTAATCAACACGCCGAAGACGAAGTACATGATAGGAAGAGGCTCAAGAGAGGTCACGAAGGGAAAACCTATCACAACATAGCGAATACAGCTTCAACGTCTGCTCTCTGTGTATATAGCCTTGAGGTTCACTTTCATTGGTTTGCGAGCTGGGAATTTGTTGACAAAAAACCTGCTTTCTTTGTATATGGAAATAACTGCATGATATTCTACGTTTTAGATTTTGGTATAATGTCCTCACAACTGATTCTCGAATGCTGAGTAAATTTGATACAACAACAGAAGAAGTTATGGCATTCGAAGAAAAGGAAAACAGCTAATTCAACATGCTAAAACTGCAATGTATTTAATTGGTATGTTAATTATGTAATGTAGTCACAATAATAAAAAAGAAATCATTTCTTTTCATTAAACCATAGGTAAATTAAAAGTTATCCTCGTCTACTGTTAGCACATTTGACATTCTATCTCGCGCGGGGCTTTGCGAGGGACTGAGAACAGGGCTTTGAACTATCGGAGTAGCCGCCGGGCTTTGGCCCAGGGGTACAACCAGCGGACCCACTGGTTTGCGTGGTCGTGGAGCACTTCTACTGTGGCTACGATACCCTTGATGGCTGGGTCCATTGGGTTTCAGTCGGGGTCGACCAGGGCCCCGTTTCACTTGCGGCAGTTGCTGTATTATCGGAGCATCAGATGTAGAAGGAATGTCTAGGGAATAAAAAGAAGATAAAATGCAAAGAAAATAAGTTATTGAAAAATTATGAACGGTAGAACCTTTGTCCATTTTATATGTGTGAAGGTTATGTGATCGATCCACAACCGACCCTTGATAGGATGGGTAAGCTCGACAAACTAGCTCACTACATATGTTCCCGTGTGCGGAGGAATGAGCGTTTGTCAATACTCATATTTTCATTTACGCCGATCATCACATCCGATCTATTTTTATCGTCATTCTTTTGCAAACAACAATTCAATATAACAGTTCTTAGTAATAGGATAGACATTAGACAATCAATAGCTTAACATTGTGAGTAATCGATATCAAATTACCAACGATCTTAGCTTATGCGGGGTTGTTCTTATATACTTATATATAATTGTATTACGTGCCTTATTGTATTATTTAATAACTCACGACTATTTCAAAGATTTTAACGGCTGGAATCACTTTTGAGAAAAAATACTGAAATAATAGTTATTAATTATAGTAGACTTTTTAAGTTTCACCATTCACACCATTCACATACCACTAAATTGATTATACATATGCGAAATTGTTAGATTCTTAAACGAAAAATGTAAGCTCTCAAACAAATATTGTTAGAAAAGCTCACAAAATTGTTAGATTCTTATACAATAGGGGACCAGGGGGCATTATGAACACCCGGGGCAGATTGGCCATCCCCAATATTCTTGTTAATTCGATCATTTTTCTACTTTCAATGCAGCGAACTCTATAATCCTTTCATAAGCAACTAATTTATAGCGTAGAAGTCATTGTTTTATTTTCTTAGCGCATAAATTTAACAAAAAAGTTAGAATGTCTTCCAAGTGGTTAAAAATTATAAGTTTCACCTCCCATAAAATAAGCTTTACTTTACCACAGAAGATGATTTCTCAATTATTGGTCATCCCATAGCAAAATTCTGTTATTTACAGTGCTCTGGCATGCATTTGTGACAAGTTTCCTTGATTTTTACAAAATTTCCAACAGTTTTTAAATTTGTTCACTTGTTGGGGCAAACTGAACACTCTATATGGGGTAGAACTGACACCTTAAAAATTAAAAACATAACCTCAAACTCATCGAACTTGGCTTTCATATCGTGTTATTTTCGTGTTATTATGGTGCGGAATAATAAATCGCTATAAAAGTTCCAGTACATGACATATAAACCATAGAAGCATATATATACCATAAAAGTCGCTGAAAGTGCGACAAAAAAAGTAAGTGTTTTGTATAGATTTGGCAATCTCGTTGGCAAGTTGATCGGTACAATCCATTGGAAGGATAGGCGATGCCAGTAGAGTGAATAAGAGTATGCATAGATTATGCAATGCTTAGAGTAAATTGATTGATAAGGGGTCTTGCAATAAGTGTGAGGATTCATAAAAAAAAAACAATCATATGCTTCATACAAAAAGTTCGACATACATGTATGAGGCCGGCTGAAAGTGACATATTTTTGCGTTACGTAATGAATCTTATTCTATTCCTCATGGAATTAATATAGAAAACGACCATATATGACCTCGCTTAAGAAGAGGGAAATAGATTTTCGGATGTTGATGATGATTAACTATTACAAAATCGTCCTATTTGATTGAAATTGCCTTATTTTCAATACGATTCAAATCAGAACTGGTAGTTAACGAGTAATAGTATCATGTAATTGCTAGAAATCCGAATTATACTCAATTTAAATCAGCTAAAATTGATTAAAACCTTAGGGTGTCCATATTGCCCCTTGTCCCCCTACTTGTATAAGAATCTAACAATTTCGCATATGCTTAGTTCTTATACATGTTCTGGTAGATTCTTATACAGAATTGTTAGAAAATCTAGCATCCGCCGGTTGGGTGTACCTTTTATTGTTAGAAGCGGATAAAGGATGGAAGGTGCAAAATTTTGTGATTGTGGTGTATTATGAATTATGGATGATTAATGGATGAATTCTAAACTAAACAGTTTCTCAATATATTGGTTTTCAACCCCCGAGCAACTTTGTGGAAGACGGCAACTTCCCAAATCCAACAAATCCCGAGATATCGAACCAATCTGATGGTTTCATATACACTAGTGCCGCCAAGTGGAATAATTCCTTGGTTCCGGATGTTCCGGAGGATCAGTATAAGTTTCATATAACTTAGAAAATGCCCCCAATGAGAGTATACATCCTCTTTATTATTTTCCCGAAAAAAATCACACTGATATAATTCTAATTGGTTTCAGTATAACGGAATTCCGGACTGTTGTGGTTTTTACAACATGCGAGTTCTCGTGTTATGAATGTTGAAGCGAGTCACGGATGGTTGAGGGAATTCTTTAGACATTCCGTTAGTAATTTCTTCGTAAATTCCTCTAGACATTTCTCCCAATTTTCTAAAGGAATTCTTTCTCATTCTTCTCTAGGAATTCGTTCATGGGTTCTTTCGGAAATTCCTTCAGAAATTCGAAAGTTCTTCTGCAACTCCTTTGGAAATTCATTTAGGATATATTGATAATACACTTGGCCAGGTGTCTTAGGTACAGACCTATAAAACTGGAGTGTAATCTATAATACGACCATACACGCACTAGTTAATTAATTTCACGGCCGCACAAAGCAGAACAAAATATTCCGAATGATCGCGTGATAGTTCTGCGCAATTCTCAAAATACAAACACGCACTAATTAATTCATCTACCAGCCGCACAAAGCAGAACACATTATTTAAGATAAACGCGCGATCGTTCTGCGTACTTATTCATTTATTAACAGGCCGCACAAAACACAACCCCGGACTTCCGAGTGATGAACTTATTCTTATAATAAAAAAATCACTTTAATAAAGAACTAATATATAACCCGGACTTTGCGATTATTCGGTGTCCTAACTCGAACGCGTCAAATCATGCACTCCGGCACGACCGTTCCGCGTACAATTAAAACACGAACAAACTTGCAATGATGGTTTCACTTCCTAACTTATTTACTCGCCCAGAACAGCAGAACCGGACATTTCCTGACAAATTTTAAAGAGAGAAAAGATTAAATCGGATTTAATCTGAGATTTTTCAAATGTACACAAAGCAAAATTTATATTAATTAACATTAATAAATTCTGTGAATTCATAATTTGGTTGAACTTTTAGTACGTATACGAAAAACTAAAATAAATGTAAGCTCTCAAACAGAACACACAGTCGAGTCCACTTATTCTATCATGAAGTTTGAGATTAAGTAAAAGTAGAATATCACATTTTTCCGGTGCTCATTAAAATTCCCGCATATTTCCCGATATTTTTCCGATGATATTCAATCCCCGACTTTTCCCGGTTCACTGGTCGCACAGTCGGTAACAACAGAACGACTGAATGTTACTTCTTGGTAATTTTTTCGAGTATTTCCAGAAACACTGGTTTTATCCTGTCAGTTTGAAAAATTAATACCTATACCTAAAGTTAAGACTAAAAAAAAATACGAGAAAGGCAAAAAACACACAAGATACATTTTTATACAATAACGGGCATAGAAAAGCTTTCAATTAATAACTGCTAATCGAACATTAAGTTGAAAAGCAGGTCAATTTCCAGTTGGAATGTAGAGCCATAGAAGAAGAAAAAGTAGTTATAAGCTTAACTCATAATCAACAATTGTCTCCAACCGGGGCCGATTCGCGATTTGGTCGTGCTTGAATTAGTAAACAAGCATTGGAAGGCGAATTCCTGCTAAAGCGAGTATGTCCTGAGAAAACCACGGTATGTATCCGACGGAATAAACTCTTCTCTATCAAGTAAAGGGATTAGTTCTGGAGAAAAACACTTGCATTCTACGGGCTTCTTCATGGGTAGCATATTGCCCACAATCACATATCTGTCCCATATGAATAGGAAACCCAGCGAGTCCAGTGTCCAATTACTTTAAAACCAGATTGAAGCTCCAAAATGCCAAGAGTAGTGTATCTTCAATAATAATGTTCAATTATTGAGAACTTTCCAATCATTTCATGGGACTGATATGCAATCACAGACAATATTATACTGCCTGTAATCGTATAAATGTCCCATATGAATAGGAAACCCCGCCAAGAAAGGACAGCTATGCGGTTACATGCGGTATAGATGTCATGAGAGGGGATTCCAATGAAATATGGTTGCTCTAATCACAGTGTCCAATTACTTTCAAAACCAGACTGAAGCTCCAAAATGCCAAGAGTAGTGTATCTTCAATAATCGTGTTCAATTATTGAGAACTTTCCAATCATTTCAAATACCAGAATCATTTGAAGTTTCTGTGACACTTATTGAAGACAGTTTCCAAATTGTGAAGGAGCCTCCATGTGTAATGATATGACTCAACAGAAAATATAATTATCCAGAACATTTGTTCCAAAGTATGATGAATCACGCGTGAGAAATTGGGCAAATGGACAATTTGAGGAGAGTAGCCGTTTCAGTTGAGATAGACGATTTCGGTAATTCTTCCGCTCGTTCGAGAAAAGTCTATCATGGGTAACTCCGAAGAAGATGTCTCGAGCTTGAGAGCTCATCCATCCAGCATTGTCGGATAAACATTCATAAAGTACTTGTAATTTGTGGGGTATTAAAAAGATTGTCGTAAAACGAGGAGAAGCAATTTACGAGTCAACTCATCCAACTATAAAGCGACTAACGACTTGGGAGTTGTTTTCCCAACTAGCATTACTCAGCCTTGTTAATTCATGGGGGCAAGCATTAAGTGCCTAGCTATTCACGGTAGCTCTGTTTTTTTTTGCTTTTTAAAATAACTGGGGGTCAGTTCTGATGGCTTTTTTTTGTTTATATCGCAGGTTAGAAAAAACTAACCAATGATTGCTTTTGGAATGTTTGTTCAAGTGAAAGTATTAGCCTTCAAGGAATGTAGAATTAACGTTTTTACAATTTACTACTGGTAAATATAAAGCACCATTCCTCGATATGGTCGCCTGGCTTCGACATTGACTGTACGTATTAAATAAATTCATTGGGACGATTCAATCACTCAACGGAACCAACAAACAGCCAGCAAAGAAGTATGCAAACTTAATTTGCATGCAGGAATAGGAAAATGTCTTCCACTTTATTGCGCATACTTATCCGACTGTAATAGTAGAAAGGCAATATAAAAGTATCAACCAGTCAGACATAGCGGCACTGTCTACAGATTGACTGAGTAAAGCAAAGATATGGAACAAAAAAACGGAAGCATCAAGAAAGAAGCGTACCTACATAATTCTTGATGATAATGATCAATTCAAAGCACGAGACACGGGGAAAGAAAAAATATTGTGAAGCATAGAAAGGGTCGGAAATATCGATGTGATACCACACAAGAAGCTGTGGATAAACTTAAAAAATGGCGATTGGATACGATTGTTACTTTTTTGTGATTGTCATTGCTCAAGTAAAAAGCACAACATTACTTGAAAAAATCCTATAGCCTTTACGTATACGTAGTATACGCGAAAGGCAAAAAGAACAAATTACATATAGGGATCCGATAGGCATTCCCGTACGCTATCGCACCACGCACCCGGTGCCAAAATACGGTTTTACATTCAAGCTCAGCTTTAACTGCAATCATAAATTCTCGATTAAGCGCAGGTGGATTTTAGGCAAAATACTATTGCTATCATTGGTTTTGAGTGCCGGGCGCGGCACACCTGTCACGAATAACGGTCATTAGTAATGACTCATTACTCTATGGTATTTTCTCGAAGAAAATCAATTGTTTTACAGAGATTCTCAGTTCAACAAATTGCGAGCCACTTTTAGAGCATGTTGTCGCATGAAGCTACATAGGAATTTAATTTAAAATTGCATGCTTGCCATTCTCGTATACTTAGTGTAGTAGGGTAAAAGTTCCCATAGTCGTGGGTGTTCCTATAGTTGCGGTAGTGTTGTTTTTACACAATCTACGTATTTAACGTAGCAACCCATATAGTATATCAATTTGTTGACCTGTCATTACACGAAATAGAGGAAAACGGGTCAAGAATTGCTTCAAAATTGGTAAAGTATCAATAAAATACCTTATCCTTTTCTCTGTGGTAGTGCTCCTATAGTTGCGAGTCCCATATGAAAACAATGGGATTCACAACTATAGGAACACGAATTAAAAAATACCGCAACTATTGGAACACTGTACCAATAATTGGAGGTACCATTTTAGGTAACAATGATGGATGCTGGTGCCATTAGAACACCTTTCGGATAAAATATAATTAATAATCTTTCATGTGCACCCTTGAGGTAAGTGGAATGAAGTATAGGCTTAGTGTGAACCAAAAAAAGGGGTAGAACGTGCTTAGTTCCTCCACTATTGGGTCTTTTACCCTACTAAGTGTATCCAGCATTTCGCGCACGCAGGGAATCAATATTCGAGAAACGCCTAACAATAAGCCCTTTGTCGTCAACAGAGTTTGTTACTGACAAATGCACCACGCAACAAGCCTTTATCAGAACCCGAACATAATATGACAAGAATCATTTGCCTTGCATGCTCTGATATTTCCGAGAATACGACGCTAATTCTGTAACCATAGTTAGATTCTCGAATATTTCCATAAAAGCAGAAACTATGATAGCATAAAACCGAAATTTGCTGTAGAGATAATGAAAAATAACGGGATGAAAAGTTAGCAACAAAATTGTCTTCTTTTTTGTTGCTGACAAAAATTTTCGGATCTTTGTCATTATTATCTCCGACAAAAACAAAGCTTTGTCGTTGGTTCTCTTTTGTCGCTTGTTTCGCATGCGCATCCAAGAAAAAATGATTCCCTGCGCGCGCGGTAATGGCACCCGGTGGCATCCCTATCTCACACAATAGGTTTGTTTTGCAGCCAACATGAAGCGACCGTATCCCACTGACAGTTCTGTATCCTACACTGAGGAAAATGGACGTATGATTTTCAATCAAACGCCTTATGAAAATTTGCCACAAGGAATCGGTATGAATTTCAATATATTGCCTTATGAACGATGATTTTCATTTAAAAAAAAAGTAAAATGCGGCAGACTGGGTTTGAACCATGGACGTCGGGGTTAGGAGGCTGGTAGGTAGACCACACGCCCATCGACGCTTGTGTACTCGGGAAACTTACTGCGTATAAGAACCACTCTTGGTGGAATAATCAGACGATGATTCATAAGGCGCCAGTTATAAATTTCACTAGTCCAGTTCGCTGAGTGTAATGGAAATCAAATGTGATGTTTGTAAACAAAACACATGCTATCATGAATTTTATACTGAGATGTTGGCTACAAAAACATGGCGGCGTGCCACCGACCTGGGTAATGGCTGTCGTTTTGACGTAGGACTACGTATGTCTTTTCTATATTGGGGTACACTTTACGATTGCAAAGAATCGAAAAACGTCACGAAAATATGATATACTTTGAATGTTAATATCTCAGCCACTTCTCGATGGATTTTCCATTGCTCGAACCATTCGATCAAGGAAGAGTCAACGCTTCTTATCTGATGTACACTGAAGTCGTTCGTATGCGCTTTTTACACAAATTGATTTTTATTCGTTATTTTTTCACGCGAGTTTCGGGATTTCCATAGTTTATTCAGAGATATTTTGGGATTACCGCGGTTTTTTACGTTGTTTTAATTTACGCGGCCCATATCCTCCGCGGAAAAACCGACTCCAGTGTGTTACAATATTTATGTATGATATTATTTACTATTGAAAACTTGCTAACAGCTCAGCAATCGGTTTCGGCTTCCATATCACTACATTACAACTGGAACTTGACCTGCTTTTCAACAAGTAATCTATTAGCATTTTAATTGAAAGCTTTCTCAGCCCGCCATTGCAATAGTACAATAGGGAATCAATATTCGAGAAACGCCTAACAATAAGCCCTTTGTCGTCAACAGAGTTTGTTACTGCCAAATGCACCACGCAACAAGCCTTTATCAGAACCCGAATATAATATGACAAGAACAATTTGCCTTGCATACTCTAATATTTCTGAGAATACGATGCTAATTTTGTAATCATAGAATATTTCTCGAATATTTCCATAAAAGCAGTAACTATGATAGCATAAAACCGAAATTTGCTGTAGAGAAAATGCAATAAAGTAACGCGATGAAAAGTTAGCAACAAAATTGTCTTCTTTTTGTTGCTGACAAAAAATTTCGGATCTTTGTCATTATTATCTCGGATGAAAACAAAGTTTTGTCGATGGATTTTTTTTTGTCGCTTGTTTCGCATGCGCATCGAATAAAAATTGATTCCCTGCGCGCGGTAATGGCGCCCGGTGGCATCCCTATCTCACACAATAGGTTTGTTTTGCAGCCAACATGAAGCGACCGTATCCCACTGACAGTTCTGTATCCTACACTGAGGAAAATGGACGTATGATTTTCAATCAAACGCCTTATGAAAATTTGCCACAAGGAATCGGTATGAATTTCAATATATTGCCTTATGAACGATGATTTTCATTTAAAAAAAAGTAAAGTGCGGCAGACTGGGTTTGAACCATGGACGTCGGGGTCGGGAGGCTGGTAGGTAGACCACACGCCCATCGACGCTTGTGTACTCGGGAAACTTACTGCGTATAAGAACCACTCTTGGTGGAATAATCAGACGATGATTCATAAGGCGCCAGTTATAAATTTCACTAGTCCAGTTCGCTGAGTGTAATGGAAATCAAATGTGATGTTTGTAAACAAAACACATGCTATCATGAATTTTATACTGAGATGTTGGCTACAAAAACATGGCGGCGTGCCACCGACCTGGGTAATGGCTGTCGTTTTGACGTAGGACTACGTATGTCTTTTCTATATTGGGGTACACTTTACGATTGCAAAGAATCGAAAAACGTCACGAAAATATGATATACTTTGAATGTTAATATCTCAGCCACTTCTCGATGGATTTTCCATTGCTCGAACCATTCGATCAAGAAAGAGTCAACGCTTCTTATCTGATGTACACTGAAGTCGTTCGTATGCGCTTTTTACACAAATTGATTTTTATTCGTTATTTTTTCACTCGAATTTCGGGATTTCCATAGTTTATTCAGACATATTTTGGGATTACCGCGGTTTTTTACGTTGTTTTAATTTACGCGGCCCATATCCTCCGCGGAAAAACCGACTCCAGTGTGTTACAATATTTATGTATGATATTATTTACTATTGAAAACTTGCTAACAGCTCAGCAATCGGTTTCGGCTTCCATATCACTACATTACAACTGGAACTTGACCTGCTTTTCAACAAGTAATCTATTAGCATTTTAATTGAAAGCTTTCTCAGCCCGCCATTGCAATAGTACACATAACATATAGGCATCTTTATGGCATTTTGCCGTCGGTGTAGTCGGAAGAGCGACAAGTTTTTTTCGCGTGATTATAGGTACGGTACGGTGGACACTGATGTAAAGCTTATGGACACTGTTCACAAAACGTCTGAAGACAGATCTTTGTGCGTGAAATTTACCTCGACGGGTGCCATGCAGGACGCGTTACGTAAGAATCGCGAACCACGGAAGTTTTGTTATTCGAGCGGAAAGACTGTGGAAGTACGAATGATTGTTGCGGGAAGTAACATACGGTATGTTAGGGTGTTTGATCTTCCACCAGAAATACCGGATGAGGATCTATCTTCGGTACTCGGACAATACGGTACAGTGGAGTATTCAGTGCGAGAAAAATTTCCCGCGGATTTGGGCCTCGATCACTTGTTGACGGGTGTACGAGGTGTCTTTATAGACGTGAAAAGTGAAATACCGCCGTCGCTGGGAATTGGAAATCATAAAGGGAATTTTTTTTATGATGATCTGAAGAACAAATGTTTCGAGTGCCAAAAGGAAGGACATCGCAAAGATGCATGTCCTCTGCGAAATAGACGGATGACCAAGAAATCGGCAATCACGTTTGCCGGAATAGTTAACGGATGCCAGGACACTGTAGAAGGCATTGATGAGGAAGTCATTGAGGAAGAAACGATCGAAATTCTGGATGAAGCGATGCAGCAGTCTGTGGAAGAAGAAGAAGAAGAAGAAATGGGAGAAGAAGAACAGGATCCAACGAAAATAGTATTTAAAAATAAAACGGATCAGTTGTGGTACGAGCGCAAAGGAATTCTTAATTACACCGAGAAAAAAAAGAAAACGTTGCGGGAATATGCGGAGAAACAACGGAAGAAGAAAGAGGAGGATCTGAGAGAACAAGCAAAGTATGCGGCTCGCAAAAAGCGCGAAAAAATGTATTGTAGTTATGATAACTTTGTTATTTAATATGTTTCGCGGCTCCATAGAGTTTTATATAAAACAAATGAGCCTCAAATAAACGAACAAGAAAAAAAAAACTACCGATTCTGTTTTTTCGCATTTGTGTACAAGTTCGATAAAATTGTTATCATGTATTTTCATGTTTCGGAATAGTTTTTAGCTTTCTTTTATCGTTGATAGTTATCTATTGAGAGCGTTTTCTGCAAACCCTGCCCTGTATACAAAATATCACGCCGATTGATTCAGTAGTAGAGAAGAGATTAGAACTATATATCTGCTATACATTTTGTTATTTTAACCGTTAAAACGATCAAAAAGATATCAATATTACTTAATCATATTCGGCGATTTCACGACATCAAAACGAGTTATTGTTTTGCTCTCAAGTTTTGCTCGGGAGCTTCTCTATCCGAGATCTGCGAATTGCAATTAGATTAAAAATGGTGTATATACAGTACGTGTAAATTTTTATTAGAATTATAAATTAGAATAATTTATAAGAAATATTATTGTTATACAGGTCGGACTCGATTATACGGAGTATCGATTTTATTTTCACTCCGGATAATCGAATCACCACGAAAAAAATCAAATTTGCAATTAAATAACAAAAGACTTGTATTTTATTTTATTTTTAATGGTGTTGTCAGAATTTATTTAAGAAAAACATTGATTAATCTACCTAGCGGTATCGGTGACTTTCTTTTGTAATATGGAAAAATAGTATTTTTGCCAAAACTTTTGAGTCCATAGTCCAATCCAGAGTCTATTATATATATATATATATATATATGTAGAGTAGAGTGGGGCGCAGTTGTATGGAAAAACGCTAACTTCGTCCGATCAAGTGAGATCAAGGTTTTTCTGAATCGTTTTGGGACCCCAATCAACTGTGCAAAATATGGGCTCGATTGGTTGCAACCACGCATGCCGCATCGCGTTTTAAATTTACATGGAGATTAATATGGAAAAACGTACTTTTTTACATTTTTACTTTTAACGGCTTCAATTTATCAACAATCACGTGACTCAATACGTTAGCATATAGTCTGGAAGATGCCGAAAGACTTCGCCGAAGAAGGTACGTATCTGTAAGGTCTACAAAAAATGTTATTACGTTTCGAAAATTGATTGTTCAAACCATATGCAAGAAATCAATGTTTCTGCCAACACTACCGGACAACCTATGGTTATCGAAGGGCAAAACCATTCTTCCTTCTTGTCGGATTTTTTTCTTTGTGAAATAATTTCGGATAGCTCCCATTAGCTCTAAAACCATATAAGATCAATTATTTTGAAATAACACTCAGTTAAATTATTGGTCTACATAGTACGGCAGTGCTGGCAGTATAAACGATTTTTTTGCATATGGTTTGAACACTCAATGTTCGAAGCGTTATAACTTTTTTCGTGGACGTTCCAACAACATGCCTTATTCAGCAAAGTTTTTCAGCATTCTTTGGGTTATACTTTAACCCAATGTGCCACTTGGTTTACGAGGAACTGAAACCTCTAGTAGTAGAAATGCAAAAATATACGTTCTCCCATACTAATTTCCATACATAACTTCAAACGTGATGCGGAAAGCGAGGAAGCAACCAATCGGTCCCAAATTCTGCACAGTTGTTCAGGACCCAGAATGGCTTCGAAA
Source organism: Armigeres subalbatus (assembly GCF_024139115.2). NCBI lineage: Eukaryota > Metazoa > Arthropoda > Insecta > Diptera > Culicidae > Armigeres > Armigeres subalbatus. Next base: position 203,578,078 of record NC_085141.1, on the reverse strand, counting down.
AGCCATTGATTTGAAAAAATGAACATGACGACCAGGGCCGGATTTATAGGGGGGCCGGGGGGCCGTGGCCCCGGGCCCCCACAAATCCGAAACCAACCTTTTTTGTACATTTTGGGGCCCCCACAAGCTGTCGGCCCCGGGGGCCCCTTCTAGCTAAATCCGGCCCTGGACGACCCACTCTAATGTAGAGTTACGCAAAGAGTGAAGCCAAATCTACCTATTGAACTGACAGACCGTCTACCTATCGAGCAAACTAAACAAATGCTTGTTTCAGAATAAGAGTAAGAAGATCCTCTTGGCGCAACTTTATAATCAGAAACTTTGGTCCGATCCAGCCAATTTTCAATATGAAATGATAAGACAGGATTTCCATTTTAATGCAATTTGTTGGTTGAGAATAAGAGCCAATAAAATAGATACATTATTAAAGTTTTTTTGTACAAAATATAGTATGTTTGCTATTAATTCTTCTGAGTCCATTGTCCGATCCATGAAATTGTCAATACGAAACAATGCAATAAGAAACAGGATCCCCCATTATGAAACATGATGGACGTTTGAATAAACGAGAGGTGGAGTCAATGTTGATCAAACTGCTTGACCGTGTGTACCGCCCTCGACAATTCAAACCAAAATCAAACCGTTTTATTTTTTTCCAACCGAGCCGCCAACTGTCAAATGGTTGTTCGAACAACTGCACACACGTTCAAACAAAGCAGCAACCAAAGCGTTTTCTTGGGGGCGGAGTCAATGTTCGTCAAACTGCTTGGTGTGTACGCTGCATTATGGAACGTACACACGGTCAAGCAGTTTGACCAACATTGACTCCACCTCTCGTTTATTCAAACATCCATTAAGTTTTACCAACAGCGGCACGAACAATCAATTTATTCGACCAACAATATCACACACGAACGACCGAAGCGCCAACTTGAGCACCAACCATCAATAAATATATGGGGATTTGTGCAACTTCACTACAAATGCTCAAACATGTTCGGCGAACCTTGACTCCACCCCCGACAACTCAAACCAAAATCAAACCGTTTTAATTTTTTCCAACCGAGCCGCCAACTGTCAAATGGTTGTTCGAACAACTTCACACACGTTCAAACAAAGCAGCAACCGAAGCGTTTTCTTGGGGCGGAGTCAATGTTCGTCAAACTGCTTGACTGGTGTGTACGTTGCATTAAATGCAACCAGTTGGATGCAAATCGGATAAGGATAAGTACCGCAAAATGGGTTAGATTTTGTGCACTCAAACACACAGACATCACCTTACGCCGACCATAGACGGTCGGTATATAATACTATGGATCTCCGAGACATCTAAAATAATGTTGAAAATGTTAAAAATTGAAAATTATCTGAATGTTGAAATTTTTAAGATAATTTGTGAGATTTCCTCTGGAAGCTGGAAGGGGTTGCCGTGGTCACAACTATCAATTTTGGTTTTGCTGAAGTTGTTAACTAAACCTAAACTCTGCTTACCTTAATGAACGTCTATAAATTCACTGCGCAACACTGGATTGCGCTTCAAGATGAAACCAAAAATTAACTGAGGTTTGGGGTCTCTAGTGACCCCTGATGAAAGAATTTTCGAAAAAAAAATTGGAACGCCGCGTTTATTCATGTAGTAGTAGTAAAATTCTTCTTTATTTAATCATTTTCTGTTTTACCATTATTATTTTTCTACATGTACAGTGCTCGGCCGGCTTGGCCCTCCAACTTCAATTTTAAATTTTTATGTTTACATTGTTATTTAAGTGTTAATATGATATATCATGACAGCCTTTAGGAGGCGCTGGTGTGTTTTTTAAAATTTGATAACCTAACTACTATGTACACTAATATTTACAATAAAAATTTGATAACCTAGATTGGAACTAGCGCCCTAATTGGAGCCTGATCCGAATGCAAGCAACGGACCCTAAACTTTTCTTTACACTCACCAAAGCGTTCATGTAAGGTTTTTATTCCGGCCAGACGGTGGACCTCGGATGTTCTTGTCCTGGGAGGGGTGTTGAGGATCATCCTCAGGAATTTGTTTTGGACCCGTTGAAGTTTGAGGTGGTGGGTTTTAGCGCAGCTCTCCCAGACCGGCATGCCATATTCGATCACAGGGAGGATGATTTGCTTGTAGACAGCAAGCTTATTTTTCAGGGACAATGACGACCGGCGGTTGATCAAAGAGTACAGTAGTTTCAACAAAACGTTACACTTTGTCACCGTTTTGTCAACCTGTTGCCTGAAAATAAGCTTGCTGTCGAGGGTCATGCCAAGGTAGCCGGCCTCATTGGCCCATTCCACAGTCGTGCCATTGAGGATGATTTTACAGTCCCCAGGCGGAACAAGTTTAGGGGATTTGGAGTGGGGGAAAATGATGACCTGGGTCTTCGCCGCGTTGATACAGATCTTCCAGCTGGTGAGGTACTCTGTCAGGGCATCCAGGCCACGTTGGAGTTTTGCCACTAGCGCTCTGATCACTCTACCGTTGTAGACGATGGATGTGTCATCTGCGAACAGAGACAGAATGCCGCCTTCTGGAGGTTCTGGCATGTCGGAGGTGAACACTACTAAAAATCCACACATATTTATTGGCAAAAATCCATAGATTTAACTTATGATGTATATCAGCGCACACATAATAATTCTCCACGCGAACTACTAATAAAATATATGTCCAAATAAACTTTATGTGTGGTCTCGAATTAGCAATTATTTAAATTATGTGTGGTTCTATATCGGTTATATTAGGGTGGAGCTATTGCAAAAAATTATAACGGCGACACATATATCTTATATAGATATTTTTGGCAGTGAACAGATTGAAAAGCAGGGGCCCGAGGATACTGCCCTGGGGAACGCCTGCGACGATGTTGTGCGCATTGGAACTCGCTCCGCTGATTGAGACCCGGAATGTCCTTGCCGACAGGTAATTGTTGATGATTTTCACCAGGTAGCTGGGAAGATTGTAGCGTTGTAGTTTGTACACCAGGCCATCATGCCATACATTGTCAAATGCCTTCTCGACATCGAGTAAGGCCATGGCGGATGTTTTCGAGACAAACTTGTTCCGTCTGAGGACGTTGGTAACTCGGGTCAGTTGGTGTACAGTTGACCGACCGCGTCGGAAACCAAACTGTACCTCGAGCAAGATGTTGAGATTTTCGGCAGACTCAAGTAACCGATGATGAATAGCTTTTTCGAATAGCTTGGATAACCCTGAGAGAAGGCTGATGGGTCGATAACTTTTGGGGGAGGAAGGATCCTTCCCAGGCTTCCGGATGGGGATGACTTTCGCTGACTTCCAGGACGATGGGAAGTAGCTAAGCCGGAGACACTGATTAAAGATCAGCGAGAGGTGCTCAAAGAACGGAGCACTCATGTGTTTGAGCTCGAGATTCAGGATGCTGTCGAAGCCTGGGGCCTTCATGTTCTTCGACGATTTGATATAGGCCGTCAATTCGTCAGCTGAGATCTCCAACTCCTCCGAGAAGTCGTTGGGAATCAAATGGATGTTGTTAGCATGCTCGTTGACGGCTGCTTCGTGTGGACTGACGATGTTCTGCCCAAGATTGTGTGAGCTGACGAAGTGACGACCTATTTCAGTGACCTTCTCTGCAGGAGTTATCAAGCGATCCTTAGAGCCATTATTGTCTAGTGGGATCAAAGGTGGAATGGGCCGAGGCTTGGATTTTAGAATTTTTGTCATTTTCCAGAACGGCTTAGCATAATCTGGGAGAGTGCGGATCTTATTCGAGAAGTCGTTATTTTTGAGGTCCACCATTCTGGCCTTGATAATTTTTGTGATTCGATTGCAGCGTGCCTTAAGCTCAGGCAGTCCAGTACGCTGAAACTGCCTGCGAGTGACATTCCGCAATCGAATCAAATCTTTGGTGAGTGTATCGATGTTTAAGGAGTTGCTTACCTGCCGAGCCGTCGGTACGTGTTGCTCTCGGGCCGCCGTGATCGCCACCTCGATAGCGCACAGCTGGCGGTCGATACTTTCCGGCGTCTCCGGACGCACCTCGTAGTCGACGGTGTTATCGACGCACTGCTGGAAACGCTGCCAGTTCACTCGGTGGTAGTTCCGCCGTAACTGCTGGTGCCGATTGACCGAGGAGCCCAGTTCCGCCACCACCGGATAGTGATCCGAACTGAGCTCCTGGTATACAACCGGCTGCGAGACGTGGTCACTCAGGTTTGTTACGTAGAGGTCGAGCGTTGCGTGGGCACCGGACCGACTCAGCCGAGTGGAGGAATCCGGGCTCAGGATCGTGTAGTGGCCTTCCTCCATGTCGTTGCTCCAGATGGTGCCGTTTCGATTGCCGCGACTGTTGCCCCAGGCTTGATGTTTGGCATTCAAGTCGCCGGCAATGATATACTGGCCTTGCCTCCGCGTCAGCTTGACGATGTCCCTCCGAAGGGCAGCCGATGATCCATCGCCGGCTTTGGCTTGCGTTGGACAGTACGCCGCGATGAGCGTGATTGTGCCGACCGAAGTGGTGATTTCGACACCGATGGCCTCGATGACACTGAGCTGGAAGCTTGGAAGCAGACGACAGTTGATGTTGTGGCGAAGAGCGATAGTCACACAGAGGAGGCTCTGGTCGGCCGGTCGAGTCGCACGATGCGGAAGTCCGGGATGTTGACGTTCACCTCCGGTTTTAGGTGCGTTTCGGTGATGAACGCCACGTCTATTTCCTTCTCCTCAAGGAAATCCTTCAGCTCGATTATTTTGCTCTTTAGCGAGCAAGCGTTCCAGTTGACCAGGCCCACCCTAGCAGCCATTTTCAATGATGAACATGCCAAGTGTGAAGACCTGGTCGAATCGGGTTTTGCAGCCGCGCAGTCGAGTGGCGAGCTGCGCGAAGATCGGCATCAGTTGCTCCGGAGTGTACAGCGGGGCAGATTCTTCCGGTGGGACGACTTCGTTCTCCGACTGCCGACGGAACCCAGGAGGAGGAAGCGGGGGCCATTCGCTGGTGGATGGTGCCGACGATGCTGGAGCTTGGACCGATGCAGCTGCCGCCAGTCGCTTGTGCAGCTGTAGCGGTGGGAGTATTGGAATCACACGACGGGGAGCCGGGATAGCTGGAAAGTTCACCTCGTTGATTACAGGAACACGGTTCTTCTTCGGAATGGTCCTGGTGGAAGCCTTCTTCCGGATTTCCAGGAACTCGGCTCGCTTTGGGCAGCCCTTTGTGGTGGCCCGATGTTTGTCGCCACAGTTGGCGCACTTGGGATCGGCCACCTCCATTTTGTCGCACTCGTCAGTCGGATGGGGTTCGCCACACTTGTTGCAGCGCGGCTTCATGCGGCAGTTCCTGGTGCCGTGCCCGAAATTGAAGCAGTTGGTGCATTGCGTGACATCGCGGTGCACTGGCCGATATCGCTCCCAGTCAACGACGGTGTAATTTATAACGCCAACCAGCTTCAGGTCCTTCCAGGTAGTGGAGCCGTGCTCCAGATGGATCAGGTAAAGCTGGTCGCGATATTTCCTCGCCTTGTCGTGACGAGCGATCTTGTGGACGGCTACTGGCTTCAGTCCGCAACTTTCAAGCTCTGCTTGGAGCTCTTCCTCCTTCATGTCGTGAAGTCCTCGCAGCAAAGCCTTGAGCGGCTTCGTGCCGGGGTGGTCATGAGTGTAGTACTCATACTTGTGGACCTCGAGGAACTCCACGACGGATTGATGATGGTCCCTGTTGGCCGGCATCACTTTCACGCCCTCGCTGCAGAGCCGAAAAGTACATTTCAGCCCCTTAGCGATCAGCTGGCGAATTTTTGGGCGTAAATCCGGCGGATCGCCCTTCACAAACACGGGCGGGCACTTCTCCTTCCGCTCCGGTTGCACCTGCGGCAGCTGCGATTGCTGCTTCTTCCTCTTTTTCGGCGGATTGCCGGCGTCATCAAGCGGCAACGGCGAGAACACGTTGCTCTGCAAAAGCTGCTTGGGGGGGTTACCCGCGCCTCCAAGAGCAGTGCGCTTAGGCACTTTTCCAGCGACCGAATCGGCCACCGAGTCTCCCATGACAGGTCCGGGAGAAAATAACGCCAACGCGACAAGCGAAAACGTAAACAGCGAAAGAACGAGAAAAAACACTTCGAAAAAATGCGCGAGCAAAAAACACGTCCGTACGTGTTGCTGTCTCGAACTGAACTTGCGTTTATTCATGTAATTAAGATTAAATATATAAAACACCGCTAACTCAGTCCCCACCATTCCAGCTACGTACATGCTTCTTCAAATAATCATATTTTGTATGAATATAGCAGTAATATATTCATTTGAATTCATGAATTTGACATTCAAGCCTATAGCCAATTTTCAATATACAAAACAGCCCCTTTTCAACCCCCTCGAACAATCTTGAAACGTCCCATAATGTTAAAATGTATATTATAATATTGAAATTTAAAAATTAAAATTTAAAAAAAATCGAAGAAAAAAAGACCTCGGATCGAGTCTAAAATTCCGGAAAATCGAACCCCGGATAATCGAGTCCCCGGATAATCGAGTTCGACCTGTATTAATTATTATTATTATTAGAATTATAAAATAGAATTATTCCCTGTCCACGGATGATGGGGTCAACGTTGATAAGTCAAGTGTCTGCATATTGTTAAAATTGTGAAATAATTTGTTCTTTTATAGTACACATTGCTAGTATTATTAGTACTCACCACATTACCGTTAGACGAAAACGAGATGAATTTTATTGCATCCGAGTAAGGTTACACTAAAAGCAGTACTGAAGTACGTATTTTAATCCCGGTAACATTTCAATTTAACAGAAACGCGTCGAGTATTTTATGCCAATATATAGAAAATAATTAAACACTTGATATATCATACCTCCATGCAAATACTTAGAGAAGGTGTCGCATGATCTAACAACATCTTCTTGAGTATATGCTGCGGAGGTTCCGGCAGGGTCTAGTACCAGTCTTAACTAACAAAATACTAACACAAAAGACTGGGAAGCAAACGATCATCCATTGCACCAATTGTAGTTCATAGTTCAGTATACAGTAAGTAGTGAAAGTAGATACTGTAGATTTACTAAGTTTGCATTATATATGGTGATTGTATCCGTTATTTCTTCTCAGTAATCTTTGTTATTTTACTCTTACTTTTACTGCATGGATCAACGTATAAACAAACCTGTTTCGATCTTTATTTTTTTGGGTTAGGAAAAAATAATACATACTCCAATGTAAAGAAAGATTGAAGGACATAGGAGACGTGACTAAGTGTATTCTGAAAGACAAATAAAATTAGTTGACTACCTTATAACACAGTAAATGACCGATAGGGAATGAACTCATGATCAGCACTAGACGATAAAACAAGAGATAAAGTCACGTTTAACTGAGACCTTAGCCACCTATGTACATGAGAATAGACCATATGATGCTTTCAACCACTATCCTTTTCTCTACATGACTAATAGTTTGACCACCTAAGGTCGTGAGGAGGATCAATCAATGTCTTTTTAAGCCCATCATCAAATGGAAGCTCACGAAATGGTTTGAAATCTTTACTGACTGAATCTAGTTCTGAGACGATGATGATGCTATGCAAGGCCGTCATAAGTCCACATCAAAATATGTAATTGTTAAAATAGCAGGCTCAATTTTTTTAAGATTGTTCCGTGAACGGTTCTAAACTGTGGCCCATTTTGGCTTTTCGATTCATTTTCGACTGCTTTCACTAGATAATTTTCAAAACTTTGGACGATTATTGATATATAAATATAGTAATACGATATTTTAGTTTCAAAATAAGTTTTCATGAAAGGTGTTTATTAGAAATATAGTCAGCAATTCAAATTTAACGAGATGTATCGTGTATACCTATACCATATACACATCAACATAATTGTATTAACACTGACTCGCGATTGAAAATTAAGATTTTGAACAAACTTTTAAAGCTTCTTTTGTTTGATGGGGACATTACTTAAACGCTATTGATGAGAAAACTACTTCGAAACAATACCACTCACACTGAATAGTCCGAACAATATTGAAAGAGACTTTTTATAAGAACTGTTTAGATCAGGCCTTAACAGCAGACTGTAATGACGAATAGACTGATCATTGGATTTGTAAGGGTTACCTTGCTGGACAACTAAAATTTGTAACATCAGACAACTCTAATTGGAAGAATTCAGGATCTGTCTCAATTGGATACAGCGATACCAGATTGCTTCAACATCAATTCCGTAGATTCGCTCAAAAATTGTGGCTGTCGCAATTGCGGCGCTCTTCCACAATCCTATTATACAACCCTAACAGCACACATGTTTTACCTAGGTTACTGCAACTCACAATCAAGTTGCTGCAACCATTTTTATTTTACTTTTGCTGCTCGGGAAAACATCACACGACAGATCTCTAATTCTTCTCAATGTCTAATGTCAATGTCTAAGATCTCTAATTCTTCTCAATATATTCTAACCACAGACAAACATCGCACAATTACTTTACCACCACCTTACGTGCATGCTGCACGAAATAAAGTTTAGTACAACAATGTCAACAGAAGGCGCAAGTGTGAGATGTCAAATACAAAGATATACGATGCGTGCGCCTCTGGTTGTGAAATTCGTCATCAGTTGAATTTGAAACGACCGTTAAGCACATGGTCGATAGGAATTTCATCAGTGTTACGTCGGTTTGTCTGTGTTCTAACTTTCATGAAAAACCAAACAGAAATAGATTCAAGGCATAGTGCCCTCTATACACATTTCCACATTCGCCGTAATGTCAGTTGCTATACATATTTTTGACAGCAACTTTATTCAACGCTGATACTACCTACATTTTATTTATTGAACTTTATTTAACATAGAATTAGTTTAATATCGTGGACTTCTTATTTTTCACATTTCAAATTATTGAGCTTTAGCGCTGGCGGTGCCATAGTTGTGGTAATGTTGGTTCACCAACAATTTGGACGTAATGAGTTCATTCATAATTTGGCGTCAGCATAAGAACTATAACTAATCCAGTACAGAAGTAAAACAAAACCTTATTTTGACATTGAAATTAAGATTGAAAACGAAGAAAATCTTCAAAATATCAGGATTACAATCCATCTATTACCGCTTCTGATACTTTCAGCAAAGCTTTTTAATCCAAGAGTTCCTCCAGAAAACCCTCTAAAAAAATCTTGAAATAATCATTCTGGTGTTATTTCGTAAATTTATCCAAAAATTCTTTGGAAAGGCTTCTCATCATTTTTCTGTAAATACTTTACACAATTCTATGGGACAAACCTCCAGGAATTAATTCAGTAAGTCATCCAATATATTCTTTAGGCATACTTTAATTTTTTTTGGAGTACTATCAGAAATCCTCTAAATTTTCCATCAAAACCTATTCAAGGAATTCATTTTCAAATTCCAACAGGACTTCCTTTGGAAAATCCTTCGCAAATGAATTCTGAAACTTCTTCGGAACCTCCTAAAGGAGTTGCTTTCGAATTCCACTAACTTCCCAAAAAATCCTTCGGAAATTTCTATAGGACAACCTTAGTAAGTTCCGTAAAGAATTCTTCTGGAAATTTGTTCAGAAATTCTTCTAAGGATTATTAAGAGAATTCCTCCAAAAATTCCTTTAGTAATATTTTAAGAAATATCTACAGGAATTAATTCGGATTTTTCTTTTATGGAAATCGCCACACGCCAATTCCATTAATTCAGAAGTTTATCCACTTGGAATTCTATCTAGAAAATTCTAGGACGAAGCTCTAGGAGTATCCGAACGAATTACAAAAGTCTTAAGAAGAATTTTCAGAGCATTTCCAGTAGAAACTTTCGAAGAAACTTCTGGAGAAATTTACTTCGAACTTTTCCGAAGGTACTCCTTGGAAAATATGCAATTACCGGCGGATTTTATGAAAAAAAATTTGAATTCCTGGAGGAGCTCCCGAAAGTATTTTTGGAGGAATTTTCAAATGAATTATTGAAGGATTTTTTGAAGTATAACTTGAGTGGATTTTCGAAAAGCGTCTTACCGCACGGCTAAGGAGGGCCCACGGCTGTTCAAACTTATCTTCAGGATTATAACACAAGAGCAAAAGTGTTATTCAAGAATTTAAATAGGATGTTCGATTTCACTGAATGAATTAGTTATTTGCAACAACCTTCATGGATCATACACAAGAATTATTTTCAATGTGATTATTTTCTGGATTTTAGGCAGTGGTAATCTCGGTCAATGATCGACCAGAAAATTCAAGATTGCTTTCATCATCTACGGTATCAGCGTGGAAATTGGTCACTCTTTATCTCGATACTCTTCCCTTTCTCTTCAAATGGAAGCAAGACAGAAGATCGTTCGATTCAAATCGTAACGAAAATTGCCCATGGCTCGCTTTTTAAACTACACTTCCATTAAAAAAAATTCGGCCGTGTCTCAATGGAACTATCAATTCTAATGTTGCCGCCTCGTATTATTTTTGTCTGAAATTAGCAAATAGAGGGGGCAGCAATAAAATTTTATTTTTTTTATAATTTTCAAAACATTTTTTAAAAAACCAAGAAGGGTTTTGATTTTTTGATTTTAAAAATAATTATTATTATCTCCTCTTCGGAGACCAATAGGACATAATATTCAATAAATATTTATATCGGTTCTTACCTTTAAATATAAACCCATACCTATATCAGGAACTTATATATTGCCCCAAGCAACACACAAAATAATAAATAAGTTTCTGTGATTTATTCACAACAATTTTGATTGCCGAAATTTTGGTTTTACTACTTCTTTACAATTCATTTATAACCGAAAAAGCGCAAGAGGTGGAGCCAATATAAAACACATCCAAAGTTGCATTTGTCATTTTCTCGGAACTCAATTATGACTAATATAAAACTCACTGCAAATTGTAAATAAATATCCAGAAATCACAATTGTTTCAACACATCAGTCACTAGTTTGGAAAAAGATTTCGTTTTTTGTCGTCTTTGATGATTCTAATGTTGATGATAAAATAAAGTATCGAAAAAGGTAATAACTTTTGATAGGTGCTATATAAAAAAATCAATTGCGGATTTGGATTTATGGTAAACTAGCGAAAGAAACCCAGCTTTGCCCGGGTGTTGCAAATGTCACAATGAATTTATTTGCAGCCCCGCACTCTAGATCAATTTCCATGCGTTTATTTTGTTTTCCCCAACAGCGGACCCAAAATTGTATTCTAATGATTTTTAACATTTCCCCGTTAAATTCATCAAGTTTTTGTATATACAAACCTTGCGGATCTCAAAACGAATCGATTAGGGAAAAAATCTTGTAAATCGGTCAACCCGTTCGCGAGTTAAATCGTCAGGAAGGAGAACTCAATTCATTTTTATTATATAGAAGAAGATATGTACATTAAACTCTTGAATTTTGCACGCGCTTCCTGAATAAAGGCAAATCATTGCATCAAATAGGCAAATTTTTTGTCAGAATTATCACCATATTGCCTCCTAAAACTGCATAGATAGGGTTACTAAATATATTAAACATTATTGCAACAGCTCATGCGAAGTATCTATTAGAAACTCCAACCGATTCGTCTGCCTAATTGAACTTTATTCTTAGTTTAAAACGCATTTACGGTATCGGTAGATATTCCCGGCAAACTATTGCGCTCTAAAGCCGCAACTGCATCTTTTTCCATCTTAATTAGCTGTATCGTAAATTCTCGAGTGAGCACATACGATAACGGAGAAGTATTGGCAAAATAATGTTTCTATCTTTTGTTTTCGAGCCTGTGCCAAGAATGGAACCTTATCAGGGATGCCTTCCGTAACCAAATTTTGATTTACTTCGCAAATGAGCAGTTAACGTATTTTGAAAATTGGAAATTATATCGCCACACTTTTCGCTATCTTTCTTCCTCTTGGATCTTCTATAACTTTAATAAGTTCATTTTGCTAGGGAAGTGCTTGGTGCTGCATTTGTCAGATGCATAGCGCATTTTTACTCCATGATAACCAGCTTTTCTTGCAAAGAATATAAATAAATTCTTACTTGGTAACAATATGCATCCTCAATGTACAAGCAATAGTAAGTCGACAAAGGTACCACCCAAAAAACACAATGAGGAGAAAATGATGATCATCCCCTCAAACTGTAATACTGTAATACTTTCCTATGAGAACAATAATGCTTTTAGAGAAATATTCCCTTATTTGAATTAATCCTTAGAATATTCAGAAATTGTCGCACATGTGGCCACCCCTTATATGTACCTTTGCATTTCCTATGAGCTCATGCATAATTTATTGGTATTTGAGAATTATACAAAGAAAAGGATATTCGCCTTAGGTAAAGGATTTTTTTCATCGATACTCATGCTTTCTGTTAACCAGGTATGAGAGATATGAAATCTTGAACACTTACAACAACAAAAATGATGCATTGTCCTAGGGGTGAAAGATCTGATCACACGATTTGGTTGTAGTCAGATGATTTTGTTTGAAACTAACTAAAGCTTCATAATACAATGTACAATCGAACAAGTAGATAAAAATAGTAACCCTATCCAAGCCAATCAACATTTATTCCGTTTGTCCTATATAAGTTACAAGGCCAACGTTTAAATAACACTTGGGTAATGTAAGTCATGTTGATTGTCTTAGATAAGGCGTAACTAAGTTTCGTTGCAACAATAACAAATCCACAGGCAACAGTTTTTGAATCCAATTTTGATTTACCTTTTCATTCAATTTACGATGAAAAACAACGAAAATTGTACATCAGCTTATTATTTCGAAGATGAAGGTGAGTAATACAATATAAAATATAATAATTTTAGGTCAATATACCAATTTGAATTTTATCCAGGCAAGATTATTCAATGTCCACAGACAACGTCAGCTTTAATAACCGGATTCATTCGTGTTCATAATCAGAACATTTTTCGAATGTCCTTCAACTGAAATCAGCTTCGGAAGCATTGCTGGCCTCGCGTGATAATCAACAGGAGCCGGGTGCCCCCAAAGGAATCTAAACCTCTTCAGAATCAGAGTTTTCTGTGATGTGTTGTGTGTTTAGTGCATAGCATGAAAATTATTATTTAATACGGTATCGGAAATAGTGTTCGGTGGTAGGTAATTTCAAATAAAAGTTTTACAAAAAAGGAGTTTATTTATCTATGTGAATCAGTGAATAAAAATGAAAAAAAAAATCAGATCTATTCTTTCATTCTATTCTGATCATCAGTTGTTAAAAGGTTGTGATTTTTTTTAATAATAACATTGCAATTTTCCATGATTTAATTGAGTTGTTAAACAGTTGCATTAGGCTAAGTTCAAAACTAAGTGTTTTTATTATGTAATTTCGAAACCTTTGGCATAACAACAAAAATAAAAACTCAGGAAACAACATTACAACTATCTTTAAACTTATGGTTTGAATGAACCAAAAACACAACTTATTTACAACTATTTTTATCATTTTTCCAATCACATGAAGTTGCATGTGTTACTTGGGTGTTTACTTAACTTACAAGTCTTGTTACAAGTCAAGTTAACTTTACAAGTCTTGATCTAAATTTGAAACCAGATCAATTGAAACTTAAAGTGTGCTAGTGAAAAAATCCGTAGATTTCCGCAGAAATTTTCAAATTTCCGTAGTTTTTACCTACGGGTCCGTAGATCCGTAGAAAGCACTCAATTCCGTAGATCTACGGAAATTTCCGTAGATCTGGCATTGCTGATTGGATAATTAAACTGAAATTGAACTCAAAAGTGACATTTCGATGGTTATCGAATAACCCTGCTCGCAGAGCAAGATTACTTTTGACAGATATCGAATCATTTTCCATCGATGTCCTATTGGAATTGCTGGGTAGCACCAGCCATTCTTATAACGGGGTGATTGTTTAATTTTCGGACTGTCACTTTTAGGTTTGGTTCTCCAAATGAGACAGACCCTCAGATATCAACACGACATACTAACAAACAAATTTGTTTAACCGCCTAAATATGAGGAAAGCTATTTTTGATTTATAATTGGAATCAAAGTTAATACATATAATCAAATATCATAACCGACATCTCTCCACAGCTTTAATATTCATCATAAAAATATCCCCAACCTGCCCATACTCCTAAGGCAGTGATATACTAGCAGTATATCCCGCAAAACTTAAAACCCCCATGGGTAAAGATGTTGTGAAGGCTTATCCTTTAATCCCTGGTGTATCATGGACGATATGAATTTCAAATTCACATCGGTGACTTGGCCCCCGGCCCCCTTATACATCAATAAAATAAAATAAAATAAAATAAATAGAATTATAAAATAGAATTATTAGAATCATTATTATTATAAGAATTATGCATTAGAATTAGAATTAGAATTATAAAAACAAAAATATGTGAACGGAACCCGTTATTACAAAGTTCTTGATAGGTACTCAGGGGGTGAAAGTTATATCATGAAAACAAAAGTTATATCATGGTGTTTGCGGTAATATTTACAAAAATAAAAAAATTGGAGGGTGATAAAAACGAGTCAATACTGGTATTTATATTAAAATTATAAAGTCTCATCAGAATAATAAATTCTCATTAGTATTAAAAAAATCGTAGTAGAATCGTAAAATCTTATTGGAATTATAAATTCTTATTGGAATTTTGAATTCTTAAATCAATTCTTCTCGACCATTCTTAGCAATGTTATGAGTCTCTAAACAAAATCTTTAAAAATGGAAATATTTACACCATTTGCAGAAATCCTGAGCTATATTGAGAAAGCTAATTAAAAGTAGAAAATACATTACATTGAATAAATTTCTTAACCACTTACACGTAATGAATCCCATCCCATCAATAATCGATGTCTTTCTACTTCTCTATCCGAAATCTACGGACTGCAATTAAATTATGAATAGAGCTTGCTGCTCAAACTATGCTGAATACGATTACACCCGATTCTATTGGAACGCATCCCCCATGTAAAAAATAATCGGGTGTATTGTATCGATGAGGGATAACATAACATGGTACCCTTTTATAATACATGTAAGATAAATCATACAAAAGGGATACAATTACAAAAAACACACTACTCCTAAACAATGTATGGATTCAACAACAACGATGATAAAAATCGAGGGTGGGCTTTACAACAAAGCTGTGGGCTTCCTTATCTTGCTTATGATGTAAAGGGCCTTTTATATTTGTAGTTTCGATAAAATAAAATACATGTTGGAAGGAAAAACTTACCAGTTGCTGCTCCGATAGACTCAACCCGCCCGGCACTTCCCGTTCCACCACCGCGCCGAGACCCACGTGGTCTTCCGCGTTTGGTTCCACGTGGATGATGGCGCTTACGTTGCTTGCCAAGTCCATCATATGTTGAAAATAACACTGCGAATAAATGAAACGGAACAAAAATGTTACGAACGTGATTTAACATTGGTCAACAGTCAAAAATACAGTTGATCAAATATATATTAATTATTTTTATGTTAAATCAAACTTCACATAATATTGAACGATAAAGTGAGCAATATTATTTTTACGTAATATGTTTCTCATCACTATTCCCAAACTAATAAAATAATTAACTACATGATACTGACCCATAATATAACAAATAAACGTACGGTAATGCATTTTTTTTTTCTTAACGAGACCATCAACGCATACTTGTCTTAACATACCATTAGTGACTTGTTGCAAAAAGCATCTATGAATTGGTACTAGATTGAGTTGTCTGATACTAATCTATACCAGAAATTGTAATTCAGAGACGAAGAGAATACAACAAACTGATTGCGATCTGTGTTCCATTGATCGTCTAACCGTTGGATTACTGCATTGCAGCCTTCGTGTTCGAATGCGAGCTGATGCAACGATTGAAGATATACATATCTTAATTTACAGATTTGTGCCACAAGTCAAGCTACTGCCATTGAATAAATGCCATTAATTTGTGCTATTTTCCGCTTACAATCAGAAGCTATCGAACCTTTTCGTTTTTATGTTGGATATACTTATTGAAGGAAACATATATAAACATAGCATCTAACTGGTACATGTATCTACTATTGATGTCGCTTGGGGTGTAACAAAAAGAAAAGCATTATGCTTGATCAATCGCTGTAGACAGGTTTCACCTATAACTCAACAGAAGTGCAATCAATACCAGTTTTCGTGTTACTCTGCACTTCATTTTATGAATGTCACGACGAATTCGTGATATAGAATATAAATTTGTTGGATGGCTGAAAGGTACACAGCAGGAGGATTACTACAGAACCAATTTGAAAACCACAGACAGGATAGGTCAAATAGATAGAACCCTCTTGGCGAAAGACATAATTGCTGCAAATAAGAAAGGTTGGTGTAAGATGAAGCTACAACGATTTCATGTACCTACTTAAATTTAAATATCGCGTAAATAGCTCACTAGTTATTGTACAGTGTGTGTATATTAACCGACCATAAACATAATATAGTAATTGCATTAGAGAATTCGTCCTGCCCCAAAGAAATAATCTTCTGCAAGTTATTGGTAAATCCAATTGAATTTAACTCCCCCAAAAACTTGTGGTCTGGCAAAACTCCCCACCATACTAAATGAGTTATTTGCAAGACGATGATAAAATCGGAAGACCTGTAGGATTACTAGCTTACGTTTTGCTTTTCTCGTACAACAAAGTTATACCAGAAGGCTATAATTTCACTCCAAAAACAAAAATACATAGTATTGCATACCAATCGACTCAGTTCGATAAACTGAGCAAATCTAGACCAACATTTGAAAAGGGCGTAACAGCCAAAATTTATTCCTTCTGATTCTTGGTCTACATATATAGCTATATATGTAGACGAGGAATCAGAAGAAATAAATTTTGGCTGTTAGGCCCTTTTCAAATGTTGGTCTAGAAATAATATTTTAAGTATTAACCTTGCTAACTAACATGTAGATCAGAGAAAGAGAAAGAGAATGATAATGTTTGAAAGCTGTCAATAGGAATAGAGTGGAAGAAAGCAAGTTTTTATGGAAGATGTTACTGTGAGTGGGCGTATAATGAAAGTTGTCAATCAAGTTTTATTACGTTTGGACAGGGCAAGTGAATTAAACAAAGTCGCTCGAATTCAACGCGAACTGAACTTTTAAACACCTTTGTTAAACTCACTTGAATGAAAAGAAAGTTTAACATGTTCAACTTTTTGGCAAGTCAATTGAATTCAACTGAGTTGTTCAATTCACTTTCCCTGTCAAAACGTAGCATTAGCTCAGGTTTGTCAAGAGGAGGAATTTAGACCGACTATTTTCAGCGTTCACCGACTGACGAAAGAAAACGGCCTACGACTAATTGATTTCGCCACCTCCAAGAGTATAGCCATTCGCAGTACCATTCTCAAGAAACACGCAAGTAGCTCAACGCATCCCGCAAAGGCTTCGTGCCGCGACCCGAGAAGTGCAGGGATAAGGATGGGAGTATCCTGGCGGACGAACGTGTGGTAATCGTGTGGAAATTTACCAGCCCCCACCTTGTTGGAAATTAAGGATGCCGTCCAACAGCTGAAGACCAACAAAGCAGCTGATAGGGATGGTATAGGAGCTGAGCTCATCAAGATGGGCCCGGAAAAGCTAGCCACTTGCCTGCACAAATTGATAGTCAGAATCTGGGAAACTGAACAGCTACCGGAGAAGTGGAAGGAATGGGTCATATGCCCCATCTACAAAAAATGCTACAAGCTGGAGTGTGAGAACTTTCAAGCGATCACCATCCTTAATGGCTCCTACAAAGTCATATACCAGATCATCTTCCGTCGTCTGTCATCAATAGTGAATAAGTCCGTGGGAAGTTATCAAGCCGGCTTTGTTGACGGCCGCTCGACAACGGACCAAATCTTTACTGTACGGCAAATCCTTTAAAATGCCGTGAATGCCAGGTCCCAACGCACTATCTGTTTTCAACGGTTTCAAACTGGCATACGACAGTATTGACCGCGTAGAGCTATGGGACGTGAACAGCTTATAAATAAAAATAAAATAATATAACTTTTGTTTCGTTCTTAGAAAGTTTTTCGATCAAACCGAAATTTAAAAAAAATACACGCATTTTAAAGTGCCCCATTTCTAAATGATCTGGTCTTTAAAAAGTAAAAAGTGCGAAATAAGTGAGAAGTGAGAAGAGGAGAGTGAGAAATGAGAATTGAGAAGTTAGAATTGAGAAATTCGAAATGTAAAGTAGTAGTGAGAAGTAAACAGTTATAAGTTAAATGTGAAAAGTGATAAGTGCGAAATGAGAAATCATAAGTGAGATATAAGAAGAAAGAAGAGAGTAGTAAGAACAAGATTTGATTTGATTTATTGGACTATAGGCTGCAAGCCCGTTATCCTACTTATACATTATACACATAATTATTGTCACATATACAATTGTCCTCTTAAAAACAGTCTTAATCTATCACGAATTACTTCTGTTGTCATGTTTGTAGAAATTACATCTTGTAGTCTGTACATTCAAAGTTAATTGCCTATATGCCGGGTATTAAGCCACCCGGAGTGGAAATTAATTACTATGTCTGAAACTTGATTATGCATATGTACAACATGTGATAGATTTAGTTCGGAAAAGGTATTGGAGGGTAACCGCCCCTTCGGTGGGGTTTGATCCCACGACCCCAGTTCGCATGACAGGTGCTTTCCCTACTAAGCTACGAAGGACCTCCGTCGTCCACCGCAGCTTAGCGGGTACTGATGAAACCAAATTCCCAGCACCAGGTACCAGCCGATCTCTCGCAATACATTTTCAGAACTAACTCTCTCAAATGTATTTTGTACACATCATGTCAACCAAGTAGGATGAGTATTTAGTATTGTCCGGCTCCTACACACTTGCTTCATCAGCAACGGCGCTCAATGAAGTAGGGTTGTGTGAGGTTGTGCCAGTTTGGTCGTCAGATCCCAACACGACCACACAAGCGAAGAGAGATCGCCACTCGAGATCAGTACATTCAAAGTTAATTGCCTATATGCCGGGTATTAAGCCACCCGGAGTGGAAATTAATTACTATGTCTGAAACTTGATTATGCATATGTACAACATGTGATAGATTTAGTTCGGAAAAGGTATTGGAGGGTAACCGCCCCTTCGGTGGGGTTTGATCCCACGACCCCAGTTCGCATGACAGGTGCTTTCCCTACTAAGCTACGAAGGACCTCCGTCGTCCACCGCAGCTTAGCGGGTACTGATGAAACCAAATTCCCAGCACCAGGTACCAGCCGATCTCTCGCAATACATTTTCAGAACTAACTCTCTCAAATGTATTTTTGTACACATCATGTCAACCAAGTAGGATGAGTATTTAGTATTGTCCGGCTCCTACACACTTGCTTCATCAGCAACGGCGCTCAATGTGGTCGTGTTGGGATCTGACGACCAAACTGGCACAACCTCACACAACCCTACTTCATTGAGCGCCGTTGCTGATGAAGCAAGTGTGCTGAGCAGACATACTACATAATTGATGTCGAAATCTTTGAAAGTTAGTCTAATGCGTGACAAAATAAACAGATTCAATTCATCATGATGCAGACATCATGTTCAGACATCTTATATAGTCTGTTGAATTCAGCCATGAACCTGCTGCGTGTAGTTCCTTGATCTAAATGGAGGATCGAAGACCCTCCGACGACGAACAGTAACCGGGCTAGTGTTGAAGTTGAGCCGGTTATAGAGATATGGACTACTAATTCGCCCTCTCAAGATGTTACAGAAAAAGACGATGTCAGCAATCTTGTGTCTGCTACTGATGGTGTCGAGGTCAAATAACGAGCAGAGATTCTCATACACCGGTAACTCTTCTCTCCATCCAAGGTTTCTCACAGCAAATCTTAAAAACTTTCGCTGTACTGCCTCCAACCGTTGAATATGAACTTCATATTGTGGCCGCCACACCACACTCGCAAAATCCAGTTTAGTCCTAACGAGGCTAACATAAATTGTGAGAATTGCATGTGGATCAGTAAGCTCACGTCCAAACCGTCGGGTGAGAGCAAAAAGTTGCAATGTGTCCGAGAAGTGAGGACCGAGGAACGAGATGTAGGAAGCGGAACCCAAGCAGCACAAGTTAGGCAAAATCGGTTGCAGCAACTTGTTTGTGACTAAATCTGGTCACATACGAGTTGCAGTAACCTAAGTGAAACATGTGTGCTGCTGGGGAATTCTTTTTCTTTCCTTCTTTATTTTTTCTTCTTCCTTCTTCTGTCTTCTTTCTTCTTCCTGTTATATATCTCTCCACTCACTTCCCACTACTCAACATGTTGCTTCTCACTTCCCAATTATATTTCACTTCTCACCCCTTGCTTCTGTTTGTCTCACTACTCACATCGTACTTCTCACTTCACAACTCTCACATCTCACAATTCACTTCACCACTCACTTCTCATTTCTCACCTCCCACTACTCACATCTTACTACACACATCTTACTACTCAATACTTCTATTTCCCAGTACTCACTTCTCACTTTCCAATCCGAAAATTGCCTAGACCGGCACCTGGAATCGAACCCAGCCACCCTCAGACCGAAACGACACGCAACACTAACAAACGATTCTCCAAACACTAAGCTAATTGCTCGACGAGAAAAAGAATCACGCCGTGCACGTCCGGTGGCATTTGCCAACTCGTAACACTGAGATCTAAGATCTTATAACCAAAAGCTTAACATCTTCCATATTATAATAATGAGTTTGCTTTTTCTTTGAGGCATTATAACTCACAACGGTTGCGCCGATTTTCAAGATTTCCTCACTGATCGAATCGTTTTTGGATCAGCTGTGTTTGTACATATTAACAGCTGATAAAAAAATGTCAAAATGCAACGGTTTCATGAGTTCTGAAGAAAGCCACCAAGCTCGAACTGAAATCTAGAGTGCAACGCTGCAATCAACTAAATGATTAACAGATCAAAAATAAAACCCGAGATCTGAATCTAGATCTAGATCTGAATAAATTATTTCTTCTTTATACAGTGGTAAAAAAACAAAACAATGTGATCAGTCCTTGATCAGCGCTCCAGAAAATTGGTTTCGTTATATTATTGTTCTTCACTAATAACGTAAAAAAACAATGCAACATATTTTTTTATGCTATTGCTATCCATATTTTTTTTTTGTTTGACGACCGTGATTGTGATGAACGATTAGTTTATCGGCTTTATCGGTCAGCTCTACTCAAAGTATGAGGGAGGAGATAACACTGCGCAACACTGGATTGCGCTTCAAGATGAAACCAAAAATTTACTGAGGTTTGGGGTCTCTAGTGACCCCTGGTGAAAGAATTTTTGAAAAAAAAATGGGACGCTGCTTCAAAATCCAAGACGCAAGTTTTTTATGGAAAATTAGGGATGTTCAAGTGGACTTTCATGTCCGTATAAAGCCACCGGAAGAATCAGAGTACCTACAGCGCGAATTTTGTCTTCGTTTGCAAACTACGGGACTTCGGGCTTCGTGGAAGGCCACGAACACGATGGCTTTTTGCAGTTGAAGAGGACCTGCACTCATCGTTCAAGACGACTGGAAGCGATAGGCCCAGGATCGAGTACAGTGGAGAAGAATACTCCATTCGGCGAAGGTTCATCGAAGAGCTGTACTCCATCAAAAATCAACCCAAAAAACAATTTTAGCTGAACTGTTCAGCTGAAGAAGCTCATTTTCAAAGAAATAACCTCTTTTTTGCAATTCCTAATCATACCTGGCTTACAGTTTGTCTTTGAGTGATAAAACCGCCTACTTTTCCATACCAACAAAATGGGTGCTTTAATAGAGTGATTCAATTTTTGACTTTTTTGCTCCCCTATGCTTAAACGATGACATTTGCTATTTTAATAATCGTCTTAAATTTTGAGCTAATTTGGATGTAATTTGACTGAGCACAAGCTGTTTGAAACTTGTATGAAAATTATTATGAAAACAGTAATTTTTGTGAAAAACCGTTCCTCATCATTGCCCATTAAGCTCTTAAAGTGTATGAATACGTTACCAGCGTAGGAAATTTAACAAGGGAAAATATCGTCGTTGTTGCTAAAAGATTTGATGCTGGCAACAAAAATTATTAGGAAAATACTGAATTGTGAGAAATTCAATTTAAAGGTTCCCCCAAACACACGCGACGCGATTCTATCGCTTGGCGACAGCGATTCTGTCGCCGTTGGTATGGAAGCGTAAATAGAACATTGCCTGCAGCGACCCAGCGATAGAATCGCGGCGACTACTTGTCGTCGTCGCGGCGATGAAATCGCTTAGGTCTGGGGGAGCCTTAACACGTAAAAGAATAACATCAATATCAATAAAGAGCATTTCTGTTTTCTTTATAATTTTGCTCACAAAAGTCAGATTGCTTCGCAACAACAACTGACTTTCAGCTTAGGATCTATTTTATGATGGCGATGCGTTAAATATATTCAAATAAATTCTGGGCTGCTTCACGAAACGATCCTTTACAAGTGGCAATTCTCATAGTAATTTTCATATAACCTTCAAATGGCACGTGCACAATCAAATTACATCCAAATCAGCTAAAAATTTGGGAGGACTATTAAAATAGCAAAAACAATCGTTTAAGCACAGGGGAGCGAAAAAGTCAAAATTTGAATCACTCTAGTGCTTTAATGAACTGCAACTCAAATGGGTTGCATAATATCCATTATAGCACTCATTTGGGTGCTATAATGCAAAACCAACATCGGAACAGTAGTTGCATGACTACATTTTGCTGAATTAGCTTGGGATAGTGTTCAGATGGTGTATTCTCTGCGTCGCGTAATAAATGAAATAGTTTGATGGACATAACATCATAATTTTCCAAACACGAGTTCATCTATCGCTTCAAGGCTTGTAGAGCTATGCGATGTGACACGATAACATAGAATCTAATTGTTCTCTGCAGCAACATTATTTATTGGCAAGAATTATCATGTGAAGTAAAACGGTTTTAACTATTTTGCTACAGATTTACCATAACAAAGCTCATTTTTAATCATTGCAAAAAATAGCGTGTGCAACTCGTTGCAAAACTCGATTTTTTCATCACTCGTAGTATTTATCCAACTCGGCAAGCCTCGTTGGATAAACGTACAACTCTTGCTGAAAAAATCATCTTTTTGCAACTAGTTGCACAAACTATTATTTCAGCTTCAGCTTGTTAGGAAGTATAAAATCATATCTTTTGAACAATATAATAGCTATGATGGGGTTCTAACGGTTTAACCAGATGTAGATGACTGCCAACGGTATGGGCTCCAGAACAATTTGAAGTGCCTAACATTTGCGCAGGGCAAAATTGAATTGTAAATCATACCCTTGGACTCTATGTGCCTGTATGGGCATAAGCAGTTAACTCGATTTCATATCAGTTGTAGTTTCCTTGGAAGACCAAACGATCTAAACTCCAGATAATTTGGATAACCTAGAACATCTGTAGTAATACTTACTGTAGCATACATGTTCACATTTCTGAAATTGTTTAAAGCTTAATTCTTGAAAAAACAGAATCAAAATCAATCGAAAAACGATGAAAACTGAAGAAACATAAATGCAGTACCGGGTTGTTAATCCCCGTAAGTTAGACAATTATTGGTCAACCACCAATGTTTGATATCCCTTTTGACTTGAACATCCCTAATTTTTCATACAAACTTGCGTCTTGGATTTTGAAGCCGCGTTCCAACTTTTTTCAAAAATTCTTTCACCAGGGGTCACTAGAGACCCCAAACCTCAGTTAATTTTTGGTTTCATCTTGAAGCGAGAATTTTTTTCTTAATTGATGCGTAGTGATAATTGAACAATAATTAAAAATCAACAGATTGAAAGCCGTTCGCGAACAAGTAGGTATGAAGCGACAGAGTATGAAAGGGAGGCATAGAGATCATTTTTATTGAACAGTACACAATCGAAGCGTGAAGCTTCTTGTCTAATTGCCTATTCAGATTACGCCATTTATTATAATAAGTATCACGATAAAGAGTAACTTGATTTTTGTAGCAACTCAATATCTAATGTTGGAAACCATATTCTGCACACCTATGGCCTTAATATTCTGTGCACTTTTTAATAGCTTATAGTCGATTATTGATGATTGTTTCGAATAGCCCGTAAGCCCGCAATTGGTGAAAATATATTTTTCTGGACTATGCCAAAGTTTCAACAAATTTTAATTGTAATACAAAAAAATGGCAGCGGTGACGGTTCATAATATATTAACGGCAAAGTTTTGGTTTTTTTTTTGTAATTTCTTGTACCCGGGGCTTCGTGAATCAGTAATTTCTTATTTTGTTGACAACGTTTTATTCCCCGGAAATAAATCAATTTCAATCACAATCGTACTAGGTTTTTTACCAAAATAAAAGAAATAAAAGATTGACGCTTACCTGGGGTGTGAGATCCACTGGTGCTGTCACAATCAGCCATAAGCTCATCGTTGCTAGAATCATCACCGCGGTTTCCGACATCCGACAATTTGATGTGGCCACTTGTGTTCGACTGTTCACTCATGGCGGGGCTAGGCGCCCCAGATTCCAAGAAGGCTAAATCGTACGCATCGAGTAACCCATCCGTTCTATTCTTCTTCGGATCAACCAACTGTAGAATATTTAAAATACAATAACTTAAAATTGGAGTGTTCTATTTGTAAGCAGGTTAAGTTCTAGAGCAATCTAAAACCTAAACTAACACATCAACTATTTCTCGTTTGTTGATAGGAAAGGTCAATGTTGCTTTCATGACAACCGACCATCATGCAAGAGATGGGATAATTAGGGAGCCATTTATATGTGCATTTAAAAATGAGAAAATAAAAATTAAATTTAAGCACCACATGCCCTTAGTTCTGTTTTCTCTTACCTTGCTAGATGCGGCATTCTGCTTTCGCTTTCGATCCCGCTCCTTATCGTTCTTTGGAAGATCTTCGGCCGTGGACTTCCTTTCCTCAGTCTTTTGTCGGTCTGATGGTGTTTTGGATGTTTCCATACAGTACAGCGGTTGATGTTATGTCAGCAGCAGGTAGCATCGCCCCGACCAAATCAAGAAGAGAAACAATAAAACAGGCATAAGTGAATTAATTATTCTTTCCGTTTTAAAATGTTTTATTTACAGCCTCGTGACTGCACAATATTCATATGGGGTAACAGGAAAAGTCGGAATTCGTTGAGGGATATTGAGGCTATTTCTCATTTCCCGCTTTAAACTAAGATTAAACGTGACAATTTAAAAATCAAAAATTACCCGGTCATGTGAATCGTTGTGATTTCCAATGAGACATAGGGGAACGGTTCTGATACCTCTCATGTTCGTTCCATCGAAAACAAAACAATGAAATGAAATTTGATTTATTTCAAATTTTTGTGATTTTTTTCAGCAGTGAGCACGCATGTTAGCGAAAAGAAGCGACAATATTGGTGCTGTTTCTTTGTTTTGCGTTTTGATGAATATGTGTTCAGTGAGATGGGAAACGGGACAGTTCCCCATATAAGACATCTATTAAAAACGATACGATGTTCGTCATAAGAAATCTTGTGATTACAAGTACAAGTACAAGCCCGGGTAGAGGTGAATAACAAACAAATAACATAATAATAACAAATTTTGCTATGATATCAGATTTAGTTTTTCTTATGTTATTCATAAATAATATAAAATAGCATATCCCATACCATAGGATATCCCAACAACAACTTTTGTCATAATAATAAAATTAGTTATTTATATGTTATTGTAAGAAAGAGCACAACAACAAATGAAGAACATGTTTTGCAATCATAGCAAAGTTTGTTATTCATTTATCATTAGAATTTTCAACATATAAATAATAACTGATTTTGATATTTTCTTTTCTTCAAATGTTTTGCTATTGGTTTGTTTTTATAATAGCAAAATGAGTTATTTATGAGTTATTTGCTAGAGCAATGTCTGTTATTATTTTTGCTATTTTAGCAACTATATCAAACAAACTAATATGTATCAGATTTTGCTATTCAATTATTCATATATTAATAGTAAAATTTTATATTATTTTGCCGTTTTCTTCTACCCGGGAGATCTTTTCGAAAACATCGATTTCGTTACCATGTGGATGTAATTTCAAAGAATATATCCCTAATCATGAGGATAAAATATGTCGTTAATCCCGATTATATGTAGGAAATATCTTATTACTTTTGTTAAACCACCATTTTAGATATGAAATCCTATATATAATAAACTTACATTTTAACTCGATCTCCTCGTCATCCAATAAAAGAGAAACCACTTCTTTTGGTTTCAGAGTATCAGGTTTAAAATTTCCACCACTTATGACCATTCGTTGAATCTGCAAATAAGAGAGAGCACAATTAAACAAAAAATATTTATATATGAAGTAGTTTATTAACGGAAATAGAGTCATGTTTTCAATTTTTATCGCTGCTGAGAAAAGCTTTTTCGTTGCTCTCTTCAATTATATTGGTATATGACATAAAAAGAGCAACTTATCCCACTTCTATGATGACATTCCCTTTCGAACGAACAATCTATCTAAGCGATAAATGGATATATCTATCAATTGTCTTTAATCATTTCCCCCCATCCTTCTTCCGGTCGCTAACGATAGGCGCCTTATTCCATAAACGTGTGCACGTGCCGCGACAGACAAAACGTGTTCACCCTTTTCTAGAGACCCACGAAATACGCTTCATCAACTAAACACTCAAGATTTTCCCTTTTTGTTCTCATCTAAAACGTGCTCGCGGCTCTTTTATGTGGTGCGTGCCAACGTGAGTCGATGATCGGTCTATTTATGTGTTCACAGTGCCGCCGCTACCGGATCGAAATCAGTAAAATTTCCCATAAAATTCAATCACAATGCATTGATTACAAATTACTTATCGCCTGCAAGAAACCGAAAAGATTGTCACGCGCACCGAGCCAAGGTGAGTGGATCGATTAGCGGATGTCTTGTTTTTTTTACGCTACTTTGAATGGCTTGCGAGTTACTTCTTTGTATCTATAAAACTGCCTACATCGTTCTGATCAAGTCTCTGCTCTGATGTGCCCACAACCATCATCAAGAAGCCCGCCTCAATAGAAGCGTAATGATAATGAAGAGCACAATGTGTTGAACAATGGCGCTAAATTTATTGAATGGTTGTTCCTGTCCAAGCACTAAGATACATTGGGAAAAGTTGCGGTAGGTTCTCACCGAATCATCATTAATCAAACATTACCTACCTACCTACATCGAAGATAAGCCGCCTCCTTGCAGATTCCGTTCAACGGTTCTCATTGGGGCTCGTTCAAAAATAGCATAGCACTAAAGGATGAGGTAGGAAATCCAAATATGTAGGGGAGAACAGTGCATAATGCACCCCTGGGCAAAATGGCCTAACTCATAAAAAACTCATGTAATCTGTTGTAGGACATTCATGAACGAATATTACCATTACAATTAATGATAAGTTATCCATTATTGAACTCCATTGGAAAAAATGAGGAAAATCCCTACATAGTCACTCAAATTTAACTATTTAACAAATTTAACTCTCCCGTAAGATTGCAGTTCAATACATTAAGAAACAACAAACAACCATGCGTTCACCATTATTTTACATGCAATCGAGTTATTTTACACCACCATTCGGATGTTTTGCCCCATGCCTATTTTTCAAACCTTATGGTTTTGAATAGGAGATCAATGTGAAATGTAGCTGGTTTTGTAAATTTTGCATCTACACGTTGAAATGGTTCGGTATTCTTGTTTATATTGGTGAAAACATCGAAAAAGCTTAAGGGTGCATTTTGGACCGTTCTCCCCTATACAGAGATAAGCCAACCTAGAGCTGTAAAGCCCCAAACGTAATTCAGCGGAATGGCAACGGTAACAATTTGACAGAAATATATGGACTGACTGTCAATCCTGCCGTTTCCGTGACTGTTCCGATGCGCGATGTATTACGTAGGGGCCTAAAATCACTCTACAAATAAAAAAATCTAAGAAGGTACATATATGTAAATGGATCTTTCGTATAAAAACTGTTACGATGAGCCGTTACGGGTGCCGATCGAAAATTGCTTTTCAACACTAGGATTCACTCGTTTGGTATCTCGTTGTAACTAAATTTTAAAATGGCTATATCTAAGTGTTTTTTCAACTGTGTTCGTTCAACCGTTCAAGTTATGATCATATTGATCCACGGGATCAAAAATATTGCGGTGAAACCAGAGTTTAATTTTTTAATACCTAAAATTGTCCTATAGATTGCATTATGCAGAGTTGTTAGGAGGATCTTGAATTTATTTCCACACCAAATCCGCGCAGAAATTAAATTAAATCCAGATCATTTCCGCGTAGTAGGGAATCCAAATTATGTAGAACGACTTTTTAGCGGAAATCCTCCATTAACACTTCCGTTACCAACCCCCATTTTGAAAACGAAAATAAAAATCTTTTTTATTGTAACTTTTTTGTCTTTTAACATTTTAACAACTTTCACCAAAAGAAGCGAAATTCGGAGTAAAATTTTGGAGCTATGATCTAAATTACAGGTATAAAAAGAATATTACTATAAGTCAGTTTCTAAGAAATTTGATCTTCTGTACTCAGAAATATGATAGATCTTTTGAGAATTTAGAATCCGAGTATACTAATCAAGAAACAGAGACTATAATACAGCGTGTTCATGTGCATCCAGGCCTCATGCTGAAAGTAACTGGTTTTGAGACGAGACCCGGTTTGAGCTAGACATTTTTTATGTCTAGAGAGTATGCCGATTGAGCGGAAGCGGATCGGAAGCGAACACCATCTTTGCAGGGTTGCTGTCCGGCATTCTTGCAACATGCCCTGCCCATCGTACCCTTTCGGTATTCAACACACCGCCAAAGATGGTCCTAAGCACCCGTCTCTCGAATATTCTGCAACTGCTCGGCCAATTAGGAGCGGCAGCTACGGCGTTCCAAGTTGCAACACAAGCTGCTCCATCCAACAGTGAGTGACTCCCGCTTCCTCCTAGATTTCGTCGACAGTTGAAGCTCTTCCACCGGGAAAATCTACTACCTCGCAGTTTCAACGCCCGTTTTGACAGTTTCAATGCCCGTCTTTATTATTGGGATGTTAATTGACCTTTTCCGTCAAAAATTATGTCTCGTTTTATTGTCTCAAACGATTCTTTGGCTTATTCAAGGTCAACTTTCCCAAAGAACTCATATTTTTTGAAACCTCTAACTATTCTGAAATTGAAAACAAAAACCGAAAAAGTGCTGCACGTGTGAACCGGCCTGAAAAATTCACCCGTTGGGACAGCAACAGCACTTTTTCAATTTTTGATTTAAACTTTAAAATACTTAGATTCGTCAAAAATATGGGTTCTTCGGGAAAGTTGACCCTAAATAAGCCAAAGAATCGATTGAGCGAATAAAAACTTTTGACAGGAAAGGTCAATTATTGAAAAGAGCTGCTTGGGTTGTCCTGGTCTACTGGAACGCTTGCTCGCTCAAGAGCATCCAACAATATCAAGCTGGTGGAGAAGTAGTGATTGGTTGTCTACCAGGATCTTAGCACTGATCCGATTGTGGCTGCTTCCGCTGTAAACCGGCCTCAGCATCTCGAAGAAATTATCACCAAGTGTAAAGGTAGCTGTTTCGATAGTTTGATGATTCCAACGCCGACTGCGAGGCGTGCCAAGAATCCCCTGAAGACATCAACCAGCCGCTGTGTTCCATCAAGGAGGTTATGTCCTAGGTTATGTCAGTGGCCCAAGAGCTGCACCTTACAACAGCTTGTCAGGCAGCCCGAGCAAAGCTTGAGATCGATTTGATAACTTGTTGAATTGAAAGATAAAGGGTCATGTAGCTAAACTCATATAATTTCTTTAGCACTTGATTATTGCGCACCAAGCCTTTTTGTTCCCGTCCGATCGCTATTGAGAAATATGTTCAGCGGGATTCTTAAAAGAAAAGACAGAATCACCATCTTCGACCAGAGGTCTCACAGACTGAACTCTTAAGGCTTAAACAACATTGGACGAAGGAAAGAGATTTTCGATCGATCAATCATCGACGGAGTGTTTGTTTGTCTCTTTCCGTCTTCCGCAGAGTTATAGCTGTGGTAGTGCTGCACCGAGCACAAACACTTACTTAAAACACGTGGTTGCCAATTTTACTTCCTCTTTCACATCTAGCATGAGTTAACGGAAAGGATATTTACACAACACCTATTCGACCATTAGAGATTTTTCCGCTTCACGAAAGGTTGTCTCATTACCAGCACGGGAATCGAACCCACAGTCCACACTCCACAGCGCATGCGTCTAGCTAGACGACTGACACCGCTAATCACCGCACGGCCACGAAGCCCACAAATCAAGCTCTATCTGGAATAAGGGAACGTGTTGAACACGAAAACTAATCGACGAACAACGCACGCGCTTTTAAGTTGAGAGCCGACTCGATGATGATTATTGCCATTATACTTTATCGGAGCATTCGCTCCCACACAGTTGTATGTTTCATCGTTGGCAACATAAATTGCACTCGATAACGACACGATTACCTGCTGGTTCCTACACTGAGAAAAATTTTATAGTAGAAACTAGAGGCCTGAATAAGAGAAACGCGGATAGAAAATATGACTCTGCCAACACTGCATTCAATCTTCTTCATCAAAGAACAACACATGAAAAGGAAGAAATGGTTTATGTAGATGAAATCTCACAATCCGCTATTTTATGTGTCCACACCACCTAACAATAGAATCCAATAAACAATGGAATTTTATTTCATAATCTATAAATGACTTGCATATATTATTGCAAACTAATGTAAAATACATTCAATTTTGTTTATTTAAAAATTGCATAAAATCGAATTTGGCCGTTTTCAGTATTTGAGCCAATATATTGGCTGCTTGACAGGTCTCCTGCTCGATTGGCTGATGTTTTTGACGGTTCGATTGGCGGCACATACCTATCCGCGTTTCTCTTATTCAGGCCTCTAGTAGAAACTACCATTTTAGGGGTAATATTAAGAACAGTACCGACGTTTTTCAACCGAAGTGGCAATCGTCTTAAAATGACTAAAATATGGTCTATTTTACGATAAAAATAGTATATTCAACCGCTTACATGGTTGTTCTTACTGAAAATATAGTAAAATTGTGTGGTAAAATCAACTATTTTGTTTGAGTCTAAGCTAAAAAACAATTTTTGTGGTAAAATTGAAAATAATATTAATAATATTTACTACATTTATGGTAAAATTAAGCGATTTGTCCCTTCGGTTGAAAAACGTCGGTACTGTTCTTAATTTTACCACAAAATTGTAATTTTTACTACAAAGTTTTTTTCAGTGTACGCTCGTGGCTATGGTTGTGTTTGCGTTTGTTTTGTATCATACATTGGAAGGGGAAAAGAGGGGTTTTATTGATGCTTCAACATGCTGTTTGGTTTGGGTGGTGTGGAGTTATGGTGAAGTTTGGGTGATTTCAAGGGCAAATTGAATACAGTTTTCGTTTTATACATCTCCTTATTTCCATATTATATTATGTATGCGGTTTTGTTTGTCTTCTATTTATATTTAGGAATCGTTCAAAAATTGCATCGGGGCCTTGGCAAAGGGGGGTGGGGGTGTCGTTGGTTGAAAAATCTTAAATGTATTTGACGTCATATTTAAGTCGTCCTTGAGAATTATTGGCTGAATTTCCAAAATGTTCGTGTACATTTCACTCCAAAATCGAACCTTCTATAGAAGTCTTGGAGACCCATGATGTTATATACCAACCAGTTAGTCATAACAATTATATCAATATGTGTTACAAATAACAATACTTGAAATAATTTTGTTATAAATTCTCTGTCAAAAATTGATGACAGAAAATTTCACGATCGTTATAACATGATTATAACATAATGTATTATGCTTATTTTACAGAAAAACAAAATTGCCAACATTTTTGGTAAAAAGGAATGGATTAATGAAAAGGCTAAATTTGCCGCTATGAAACGAGTAGATAGCGCCACCGTAGACCAGTTCCTTCAAAACCTCTCGCATGTTAAACTACATATACAGTAGCGACTTTGTTTTGATGCGGTGAGTGCAAAGTGAGTTAAAAAATAATCCATTGGAAAAAAACGAAGTTACCACCTTCAGTATATCTTGATTTAATCGAGAAAGGCATCGTCACCGCTAGGTGGATTAATTTGGGTTTTTTAAATAAAAGTGACAAGCAGCGGATTTCTATGTGGGTTATCACCTTAGAACGATAGAAAATAATGCGAACTCGCATTCTGAGGTGGTAAACTGCAAAGAAATCCTTTGCTTGTCACTTTCATTCAAAAGAGGGGCACTCGACGAAGAGAATTCTCTCTTGCGACATTCGCCCTTTCACATTGAGCTTGAAATATTGTCCGGTTACGTGCCTGGCCAGACGTGCCGTCACAGAGAAACAAACGTCTCACTTAGAAAAAAATGCAATCATCGTTACGGGAACATTATCCCCCAATGCTAAATGCACTATAGGTGGACAAGGAGCAACCAGGTGGCAATAGTGAACAAACGTGATACATAAGCGCCATCGGCGACGTCTGTTTATCTGTGGTACCGCCCCCGTCTGCACTCACCATAGATGGCTCGCAATATTTTTCTTTGAAATATTATGTGACTCGAGAAAAAATGGAGATCCCCCAGTGCCGGACACATAAGCCATTTAACAAAAAACTCACGAATTATCCGAAAAATTATGTTTACTTG
Source organism: Armigeres subalbatus (assembly GCF_024139115.2). NCBI lineage: Eukaryota > Metazoa > Arthropoda > Insecta > Diptera > Culicidae > Armigeres > Armigeres subalbatus. Next base: position 203,545,325 of record NC_085141.1, on the reverse strand, counting down.
TATTATACCATATACACAAAATATGATCATTGATGATTCATATAAACTATATTTGATCATTTGAACACGTTTTTCGACGATGTATTTTGATGGTGAAATTTAGTGAAAATTTTCACGGTTCAGAAAAGTGTCCTCGAGTACCGGACACTACTGCATCATGTCCAAATATGACCAAGTTCCTATCACGTGAGTAAAAACATCATTTAGACTCAAAACATCACGTTGTAGATATTAACACGTGTTATTAGAGCTTATTTGACTCTCCAGCTAAATTTCTTACATCCTACTAAAAATTTCCTCCATTTTCAATGACATCTTCAATTTTTGTTTCGTCCCATAATATTAATGTCATGTAAATCTGGCGATCGTTTGAAAAGGACTCGAGAGCGCCCCCGAAACTCGTGCTACCCACATTAGGGTGCCAATGAAAATCAACTTTTCGAATTTCAATTTCAAAAACGAAAAAAATCCCTATGTTCAGTCCCAAAAATTTTCGAAGCCCCAAAAAGTCATTTTTGCGCGGGGGCTTTTTTCGAGGAGATGGAAGTTTTGAGCACTACTCGTTTTTAAAAATCCGATGGTCAAATTTTTCCCATACATTCCATTGGCACCCTAACCCACAAAGGTACATTTTTATGGGATTTTAACCTCTACGCCCATAAACGTGATCTACTGTGATATACCCCTTATTAGCTGGGTGCTGAGGATAGAGCCACTTTTCTGTTCTCAAGCGAGAAGAGGGATTTTTTGAAATCAATCTCATAAGCAGAATTTTGTTGCAGTTACTTAGCTGTCAATCATTTCCCGCTCTTCGAATTTCTCTTCCCATCCTGCATGAGGGCGCACAAATGCGTAAGACTCTGCATGACTTTATGATTGTTTACATACATTCTTGCTACAATCAGCTGTTGAATCTCGTGAAATTTCATAACGAGTGTTTTTTATTTGCATTCCTACTAATTTTCCACTCGAAATATAATGCGAAAATGTTACTGTTACAAAAGCGTCAGATATCACTTTAACTTCTGTTTATCTTTCCCAAATGATATCTTGTCGGACAATGACCTGTAAGCAGACCCATAACTATTCTCAGAGAATTTTTCTTTCGGATTTAATAATTTATTCGCTTTTTTTGAATGATAACCTGTTTAAATTGCCTTAAGGCAAGACTCTAAGGCTAAGACTTCGCAGAAATGTTCAATTTCTCTGAACTGGACACTTGAACTTTGTATTGCCAGTAAATCAACTTTTTTATTCCCTATGATCCCACAATGGCATGGCACCCATTACAGATGTACCTGATTTGAATGTAGCTCAATCAAGGGACGAGCATCATGACTTTTTTCAACACTGTGTTTTTGGACAGCCTTATTGGCACTCATTTTTCAAACAGCATCGATTCCAGAATAGAGTGTACATTTTTCGATATGGAATCACTAAATATTGGTAACTGTTGTAAAGTTAATAAAATAACCTTCCAAAACAATGGGATTCACTTACCTCGCTTTTCTCTCGTGCTCGCTGCAATATCCGTTCTTCGATCGTCCCTTTGCAGATCAAACGATAAACAGTAACCTGTTTCGTTTGACCAAGACGATGAGCGCGATCCATAGCTTGTTGATCGACAGTGGGGTTCCAATCTGAGTCGTAAAAAATAACCTGGAAGGAGACGAGGGCAAAGAAATTAATATGAATTAAGCAGGCATTACATACTTTTGATTTTTAGTTATAGAAAACAATATAATTATAATCTTTAGTCATTAATAGATATATTATTAGTTATTATACAATTATTAGAAAAAAATGTAAAGAAGTAAGAAAATTTGGCACAAAAATCAGAATAATTGCTAAACCTATTGCTGATTTTTATGAAGAATATCAATAAATAAATAACACATTTGTACACATTCAGTGGATCATTTAAAATCTATATTTAATCTTTTCATACAATACTGAAACATCAGTCGATTGTTCATCTTCGTCATCAAGTGTGCTTCCCTCAATTTGTGTGTTGTCAAAAACAGACATGATCGTGAAGATTACCGACTGGTGGCATTGTTGTATATTCATATTGAGGAAATGATTTTGCACCCGATATGTTTAGTGCATGCAGTAGTAAATGCAATAATGAAACACGGCGCCTGACGCATGAGCTGTGCTTGTGGTTTATCGTATTTTTAAGCACGTCTTCTTTCTCAACTTCAATGAGAAGCCCGCAGGGGAGAGAAAAACCTCAACATAATTGATCCGTTTTAATTGAAACATGTTAAACGGAATAAGTTTTGAAATTACTTTAAAACCACAATAAACAACACGGAGATTCAAAGGAACAATGCTGTGCATCAATACAGACGATTAATGCCTTCAGGATGTGGTTAACCATTGCTAGGTCAGAAAACGCTGAACATGTTAGATTCAAAATTCAACGCAACGAAAATTGAAACTCATTGAATAGATTGAAATATAACCGTCTGATGGTTATTATCCAGTTAAAATCCCGGAATGATAAGATGACATACTCCCCCGCCACAGACTGTCACAAAACCCAGCCTCCTTTAAACTTTAGATGTGATTTTCTTGCGATCCCAAACTTTCGAACAACTTTCTTTTAAGTTTCGCCTAGTTTTTGTTTAGTTCTCTTATTTATTATTTGATTTTCATTAAACCCTTTTTTCGATTTTATTTAGTCGGAGCTATATTTTTGTTTGACTTTTATTCAGCTTTAGCTTAGCTTTAGCTTAGCTTTAGCTTAGCTTTAGCTTAGCTTTAGCTTAGCTTTAGCTTAGCTTTAGCTTAGCTTTAGCTTAGCTTTAGCTTAGCTTTAGCTTAGCTTTAGCTTAGCTTTAGCTTAGCTTAGCTTTAGCTTAGCTTTAGCTTAGCTTTAGCTTAGCTTTAGCTTAGCTTTAGCTTAGCTTTAGCTTAGCTTTAGCTTAGCTTTAGCTTAGCTTTAGCTTAGCTTTAGCTTAGCTTTAGCTTAGCTTTAGCTTAGCTTTAGCTTAGCTTTAGCTTAGCTTTAGCTTAGCTTTAGCTTAGCTTTAGCTTGATAATGAACATGTTTCTTCAAAGAGTTCTATGTATTTCGAATCATCATAAATATAATAGCCCTGTTTGTCTATCCGGTGACTAGCTAACCAGACGCAGCACGCGGGGAAATTCTCACAAAAAAATAAAATATTTGACACTTCAATTCCTTTTTACTATCAGATGCAGAAAAGAAAACCAGTGATAACCTTAGACAACCAGACACAGACATGTTGGTCGAATGCAAATTAAACATCACCTTTTGAAATCAGTCACTTGTTCGAAGCGAAAACTTAATATTAACTGCTATTTTTGCCCAAAAAACGATTAAAAACTGATCGCGGAGCTAATGTAAAAACCGGCACCGATAGCAGCAAACTAATAATTAGGGTGATTCAAAAAATGATTTTGCTTCGCCAACCGATTATGTTTCATATTGCGGGTGTCGTTCGATGGTTTGGGCTGGTTTCAATAGGGGGCTTGATATGCCGAGGTTGAATTTTACATTATTCTGATTGTGCCACTCCGTCATTGGGCGCTGGTGAGGGGGGAGATGAAATCTAGGAACTTTTTTCAAATGGGCGTAATTGATTCTGACCTTGATTTTTGGAATGACGATTGTGCTCTTAACTCGAACTATTTTAGTCAACTAACGTACTCAACAGAATGAATAGATTACGATCTATCAGGTAGTTACGTCAGTTGCACGAAATATGCTGAATAGAGAGAGTAGGAGTCATTTCTAATTTCAAGGTCAAATACAGTTACGCCTATTTGAAAAAAGTTCCTAGAAATATGCAAAAGCTTTAACTCAATAGACAATGCATATTGAATGGTCGTTCCAATAGTCGATTTTGATCGAGGTTGCGAATCTTTAGCATGATAAGGCAGAACTGTTAACTGATTATAAAACGCTGGGAAAAGTTTGTATATCCGACCACTTGGAACGCTACTATCTCTAAAATGAAGTGCCCCATTTCTAAATGTTCTAGCTTTTATGAAGGTAGTATGGGTTCCCTGCATATTCACTAGTAGATGTTGAACTAACATTCCTTTCCCTCTATTCGTGATTGTACGGACGTGGCCAGGTATACAACTGCTTCGGTATAGGAAATGATAATAATCCTAAGTACCAATTTGCGGCAATATACAGTAGATTGCTAAGTTGAATATTGTATAGCCACCCACGATTTGTACAATCATCCATCTGTGTTATAATATCGTGAAGTACCTTTTAGCTAAAACATTTCAGTTTCTTTCTAGTATGAAACACACCCAGTCAACCCCACCCAGATCGTATATGATATCATATAAGATACTAATGTGGAGGCCATATAGATACTTCCCCATACAATATGTACGTATATCGCCTCCACTCCATTATATACGATTTTGTGTTGACTGGGCATGTTCTGATTCCCCCTAATCTACACCCAAAAGTTCAGCGAAATTCCCGCCAGATCGTGTTATCGTGTCGATTTAGCTATTTATGGTGCTATAAAAATCAAACATTACTGACCGATAAGATTAGCAGCAAATATACCCTCCACTATTTAAGTCCACTTCATTTGCTGAACGGGTATTACATCAGATTGTTTGTGACCACCGTAAAAGCAAAGGTCATTGAGATGAGGTTCATCTCTGTAGTATTTTTGCTTGGATCATTTGGACTCCTGGAGGCATTGAACCATGTTTATTGGGAACAATTACATCGGGAACCACCTGTTCGAGGAATTCCAAGAAACGGTACTCGGCAAGTTGAATGGAATTGGATTATGCAATATGTAGACAATTTTGACCCACAAAATCAATCTAGATGGAGCATGGTACGTACGATTTGTCATGAAACAATATAATCTTTATTAAAATATTTATTTATTTGCAGCGGTACCTGCAAAATGGAGAACATTATCAGCCCGGAGGCCCTCTGTTCATTTTCCTGGGAGGTGAGTGGGAAATCAGCAGTGGATTTGTATCGTATGGCCATTTTTATGATATGGCTAAAGAACTGGGAGCATATCTTTTCTACACCGAACATCGATACTATGGTCAAAGCCGTCCAACTGCGTGAGCCGAATCAGAAATTGTTTAATGGAGATTTAAGGAATCTAAATCTTATTTCTTTGTATGCAGGAGTACTCGGACTGACTTGTTAAAATTCTTGAATATTGATCAAGCTCTAGCGGATGTAGCATACTTCGTCGAAGAAATGAAGAAAACAATTCCAGATGCTTCAAACTCCAGAGTTATCATGGCCGGTGGTTCCTATTCTGCGACGATGGTGGCCTGGTTCAGGCAAAAGTATCCTCATTTAATTGACGGCGGATGGGCGTCTAGTGCGCCGCTGTTGGCTAAACTCGACTTTGTTGGTAAGTATGGTGAACTTAATCACTTGTTACGTGAAAAACTCAGCCAATATCAAAACTTTCTTGGGTCCAATATTTTGACAATTAATAACTGTACAGGCGAAGTTATTCTGTAATCGGTTCACATTGCACAGAAAAATAGTGATGCACAAGAAAGCAGCGACGATTCATATAAAAATGTTAGAGGTTTTATACAAAAAGTGTGACGGAGCGGGGATGGAGGGGTTGCAAATCGTCAGTTTTTGCGTGACGTACTTTGTGGATGTCCCCTAATGGTTTTTCAGAGGCAACCACTGTTTTGCGTTGGGGAACGAACCACTGTTTTGCGTTGCTTTCTTCAGAAATTTAACTTACTTTCGCTAAAAAAACAAATGGGTTTGATGTTTTTGGACATTAATGGGACTTTTCATTTATTTTGCGTTGATGTCTTGTCAGACAAAATCCACGCGTATAAACTGTACACGATTCCTAATTTATAATTGTACATTGTACAATTTGGTATCAGAGAATCGTATGATTTTTCCTATGGTGACACAGCAACTTCATAAATTGGCTGCATGGGTCTCCCTCAAGGCTCATGTTTGAGGCCCCTACGTCAGCGACATAGACAATTTCTACGTCAGAGATATTGATGAATGTTTTATGTAACATTGGTTGTTAAGACAGTCTGCAGATGATTGTGTTATTTCTGTTTTGAGCCAATCGCAGATGATCTGAAAGGAACGTTGCAAGATACTTTGGACAAATCGTCCCGGTGCCGGTCTAGGCAATTTTCGGTTTGGAAATTGTCTCGACTTCCCTGGGCATAAAAGTATTATCGTGTTAGCCTCATGATATACAAATCCAAAAATAGTAACTTGGCTTAGAAACCTCGCGGTTAATAACTGTGGAAGTGCTGAATGAATACTAATGTCCCAGTGGGGGATGTAATGCCAATAAGAAGAAGAAGAAGAAGAAGAAGGAAAGTCCACTTCGAGGATTTGTTGAATGGTGAAAATGAAGGTGTGTTATATTGTGCTCAAATGACTGCAGTGTAGAGGAAAAATCATTGCCGGCCCCAGTCATTCAATTTACAATTCAACCACACACAACTAACCTTAACAAGCTGCTCAGTTCTATGTTCGATTTGTTATTAATCTGTTGTTAATGTTAATTAATAATACAAATACAAATTAGGATCTAGACTAGAGTGTGCAGATTACAGAAGGAATACTCTTTTAAACTTGGCGTCTAAAATTCTGTCACGTATTTTGTTGACAGACTGAGACCGCTAGACTATCGTAATCTAAAAAAGTGACGCTTGCACCGAATTACAGCATAGGGTAAACTGGGGTAATATGCACCCCGGGGCAAAACGACCTTTTGGCTTTTTTAGCGGTGTTCCAGGAATATTTTCAAGAATGTTTACTACTGAGTTGGTAGTTCGAGACCCGAACTACATGTTCTGTAGTAAATACTATCGAAAAACTGCCGAAAATGTACTCAAAAATGCCAAAGGGTCGTTTTGCCCCGGGGGTGCATATTACCCCAGTTTCCCCTACATGTTTTCCATTTTCATGTTAAAGAAGTAGAGGAAGGTGGTCGGTGGTCGGCACCCTTTTGTGTTCGGTTGATATCTTTCGCCCAATTGTACTAAATGGTGATATTTGACCGACGGCAATCTAGACTCTAGAGGCATAAGCTAATTACTGGCGAATAGATTTAATGTATTCTATACATTGGAAAATTAAAAAAAAAATGCGTAGTGTTTATTTTATGCCGTTTAAAAAAAAGTGGTCGTTTGTAGGCATCCCAAAGAATCCACTTAAAATTGTAAAATATTAATTGAGGGGGTTATGGCTGAAAACATTAAGATTTATTATGTAAATAGCAATACAATTATTTACATTTAAACACGTTATACATATTTAATCATGTTTTGAAATATTGTTATTTTTCTTCAATAATAATAGCCAATCTCTATATTTAAAAATGAGTTCGCATTTCCTTCGAGGCAATATAACTCAATAACGCAAGGACCGATTTGCAAGATTTCCTCACTAATAGATTCGTCTTGGGATCAGCTGTGTTTCTATATATGTAGTAAGTAAGGGTGAATCAATTTGGCGGGGAAAGTTGGAAAATTGCCAAAATGCAATGGTTTGATGAGTTCTGAAGAAAGCCACCAATCTTGAACTGAAATTGATCTAGAGTGCGACGATCAAAAATAAAACCCGAGTTATATCGCGTAGGTTTGACTAGTAATGACTAAAAGCCAGAAATTAGGTAATAAACCTTGTTTTGTCTTGATGTTTCCCTTCGAAAAAAGGGTGCCGCAAACCGCCCATGTTTGGGTACCGACAACCAAAATTAGTAACCATTTTGAAAAGTGGAAATAAATATTTCATTGCGAACGCTACGTTAACATTAGATATTGGACCATAAATTGAGTAAATTCACTTCGTAAATAAGTAATGTACTAAAAACTTTCGAGTGGATTTCCTATTAATGAAAAATGTTTTCTTTGCCAATCCAAACAAAGGCTTCTGAATGTTTCGGAAATTAACACAAAAACATCATGCTTATATAGCGCACGCATGATATACACGCTAACTTTTACCTACTCAGTGACTGAGTAAAATTGTATTGCTCTCTCTTTCTATCCCGCGGAAATTTTACTCAATTTCCGTCAAAAGCAGGACACCTCAAAACTATGAGTAATCCTGCTTTTGACGGAAATTGAGTCATATATTATATGATATTATCTGTTTTCTATCAAAAAATACGTCGGGGTGCCGACAACCGATCACCTTCCCCTACTACTCATTATCACCATTTTTGTGGAATGGCGTATACGTCATTTTTTAGATTACGGTAGTTGAGGAGTCATTCGTCGGATCAACAACAGATCAGATGTGCCTGCGAAGAATCCGAAATTTCGGGAGTGCAACTTGCAGACTCACCATCTGTTCTTTAATTTTAAAACAACGTACGATTCAGTGAAAAGATATGAGCTGTGGCAGATGATTTCTGTAGGGTAAAACGACCTATTATGGAGGGGTTAAGCACCGTGTCAAAACAAAATTGATTTCAAAAATTCTTCAAACATTACCTGTTGGTCGATTTCCACATTGTAGTAGTTGAATAGGATGCTCGTTAACTATAGTTTCGTAAATATTACGTCAATTGTGCTGAACTTATGTTGTTTTGTTTTTATCACAATAAAAACAAACTACCGCAATAATAGGACGCAGTTGCCCATCGTTGCGATATTTTTTGAAGGTCAGTCCTATTGTTGCGGTATTGCATGTAATTCTCATGGAGAGCGATACCGTAACAATAGGACCTTAGCACTACCGCAATAATAGGCACAAAAGATTCATATTTTTAACGAAAAATGTTGATTTTTCATCATTTTGAATGGAATTTTGTCAAACAAAAGTTGCTCTAGCCGTTAATCCGAAGAGTTTTAGCGTATCCACAGTTATTTTTAATGCTATTATATCCAGAAGGGACTACTTTAACACTACCGCAACATTAGGACATACCACAACGATAGGACGTTTTACCCTACTGTACATAGCTAAACGCTCGATGGCTCGAAATCCAGTATTCGGATTTGTAAACGTCACCTTAGATGAATTAAAGCAGGGTGATTCGCTTTCGAATTTACTGTTCAACATCGCACTCGAGGATACGATTAGGAGATCTGGCGTGCAGAGACACAATCACAAGAACACGCTGGCTGCTGGCGATGGAATCGGACATGGGGACCCCAAATATTCGGGGAAACTGGAAGAACATCGCCCGAGGCCGACGATTCTGGAGCTCTACAATGCTCCAGACGTAGGTGTAACGACGCTGTAGCCAACCAGGTTGGAGTTGTTATCGAATTATCTTCGGAGAAAACTGAGATGGTTTTCTTCGCAAAAAAGCTTAAGGCAACAAAGTTCCAGGACCAACTGACAACCAACAATCACTCATAGAATGACCTCGGATCTGGTTCGGCTCGAAATGCACCTTCGGGAAACACATTGTGTATCAAACTCAAAAATCCTAGAAAAGTATGAACTTTATGCAAAACACGAACAGGGCACTCCGAAGATCTTATCTCGTGAAATCGAACAACCATTCTGTCTGTTTCTATCTAAACACAAACACAACAAATTTCAACGGATTCAGCACTGTCGTTTAAGGATTACATTAGGTTGTATGATTTATACTCATACGGTGAGTCTAGAAGTATGGCCATTAAAATCTTCGGAAAGTAGGTCAAACAAAACACTTAAACTCGATTCGTTACTATAATTAATGAGATGAGTGTACTACTTCACTAGGGGCCCTCCTTAGCCGTGCGATAAGACGCGCGGCTACAAACCAATACCATGCTGAGGGTGGCTGGGTTCGATTCCCGGTGCCGGTTTAGGCAATTTTCGGATTGGAAATTGTCTCGACTTCCCTGGGCATACAAGTATTATCGTGCTAGCCTCATGATATACGAATGTAAGAATGGTAACCTGGCTTAGAAACCTCGCAGTTAATAACTGCGAAAGTGCTTAATGAACACTAAGCTGCGAGGCGGCTCTGTCCCAGTGTGGGGATGTAATGCCAATAAGAAGAAGAAGAAGAAGTACTACTTCAGCGTCAAGTTAAACGATTTTTACAATGATATGTAAATGCTAATATATTTTTTCCAGACTTCGACGTACATGCTCATGATAGAATTACAGGCGAAATTACAGATTTGATATTTCCGTTAGGATACGGCATGCATGAGGAATGCTTCGTTAGAAAGCGAGCGGAGGGCAATATTTGTTATGATATAAATTTCACGACATTCCTTCTGACAAACTCCATTATGAAGAGCAGAGATATCAGCTTCGCTTCCACACTGATACTCTTTCCCTCCCTTTTAATACAGCTGTTTGACAGAAGGAACATCGTGAGATTTATATCATCACAAGCTTTGCATATTATTGTCGATTCATTAGTTTTCATCCCTACTGGTAAATACTAGAGGAGGTAAGCTCATCTTGGGCCCTCCTTAGCCGTGCGGTAAGACGCGCGGCTACAAAGCAAGACCATGCTGAGGGTGGCTGGGTTCGATTCCCGGAGCCGGTCTAGACAATTTTCGGATTGGAAATTGTCTCGACTTTCCTGGGCATAAAAGTATCATCGTGTTAGCCTCATGATATACGAATGCAAAAATGGTAACTTGGCTTAGAAACCTCGCAGTTAATAACTGTGGAAGTGCCTAATGAACACTAAGCTGCGAGGCGGCTCTGTCCCAGTGTGGGGATGTAATGCCAATAAGAAGAAGAAGAAGAAGAAGTAAGCTCATCTTCGGTTGACACCAATCAAGTTAAATTCCAAAACAGATCCTCTGTGTTTTTAATCTGATCATGATGCATGAGGTTCGTAAAACAACATACTTCAAGGGAAGGTTATACCTGCACTATTTGCAAGCCAACACGGACTCGCCAGCGAGGAAGAAACTTTTCCACAGACTGGTCAATACTTGATGACTCAGCTGGTTTCGGTGTTTCCGCGTTTTTTTATAATGCCTACTTTGAGCTCAAAGAGCCTAGTTCCGTGTATACTGCTGAGTTAGCAGCTCTTTACTTGTGCAAATCGCATCCTCACATCCTGACCATTTCTTCATCTTCAGCTTCAACAACAGCTTACGGTCCTTGGAAGCTATTTGTTAAATGAAATCGTTTAACTAATTTGACTAATAGGCTATTACTAAAAAAAATCACACATTTCGCTGATGAAAACAAAATCCTCCAGATTCAAAAGTCCGGGTCATGAAACAGTGTCGGGAAATGGGATCACTATTTGTTGGAGTATACAAATAGTATTATCAGATAACAAATATGTATCTATTCTTTCAGAATATAAGGAAGTCGTATCCGAAGCGATCCAGATAGTAGGAGGAGATTCGTGCGCCAATAGAATTGAGCAGGCATATGCGGAAATGGAAGACTATCTGGAAAGAGGAGAACATGAGGTGATTAAGGAAATGTTCAAAGTCTGTAATAACATCAACTTCAACAATACCTTGGACTCCGCAATGTTCCTAAGTTCCATATCAAACTATTTTGCTGGAATAGTTCAGTATCATTCTACTGGAGATATTGAAGGTGTGTGCGAAATCATTATGGACGAGACTTTCACAAACGATATGGAAGCGTTGGCCAATTGGTTTACTATGGGCATTAGCGGATGCATGGATATGTCCTACGGTGGCGTAATTCGTTACTATAGATCAACTGATTGGAACCATAGCGCCAATACAGGAGCAAGTATGATCACTTCAAAATAAACCTTTGTGAAAAAAATGGTACAGAAAAAATATTTATGATGTTTTTTCTTTAGCATTATAGACATGCGAAAAATACATAAACATATTTGTATCTGTTCGCAAGGGTTTTAACAAGTTTCTTCTCTAGCAGTAATCATAATATTTTGCTTGTAGTGCGACCATGGTTATATCAAACCTGCGCTGAATATGGATGGTACCAAACATCTGGCTCAGAAAATCAAATATTTGGTACAGGATTTCCTGTCGACCTCTACGTAAGCATGTGCTACGATTTGTATGATTATAGGTGAATAACATATCCTCATGGACTACTAAATTCTAATAAAAACGAAGCACAATACAAAATTTACAATTCACAACTTCATATTTCAGATTCACCTGGGCAAGACTGGATGCAAACATTGAAAGAACTAACGTCATCTATGGACATATGAACCCAGCTGTCACCAATGTTATTTTTACACATGGACAGCTTGATCCCTGGCGTCCGATGGGACTACAAGAAGACTTGAATGAACACTCCCCAACTATTATTATTCCAAGTATGTCCTACCTGATAGTTATAAGCAATGCACTTAATCAAACTTCTCATATAATTTCAGTGGCTTCACATTGTGCCGACTTTGGATCAATAAGTGACATAGATTCTCCAGAAATGGTTGCTGCCAAGGAAAGAGTTTTTGAACTCTTCAGACTGTGGGTGTCATAGCTTGAAACATGTTAATTTATTTTTAAAAATAAAACTTTTTAATTGAATTATCAACCACTAGTTGACCCTGCAGACGTTTTCCTGCATAGTAGGCGAAAATGCGGGTTGTGAACTGCCCATGCGAAATGTCCATACAAATCTTTATTTTAGTTTCTCACGATTTTCTCAACTTTACTCGTGATTTTCACATTGGGAAATATCATATAAACCCGTCGGAAACTATAACGAACTTAACTGTTGAAGGAATGAAGAAAATCCGTCCAGCCGTTTTCGTGTTATGCGGATACGAACACAGACCATTTCATTTTTATCATATAGAAGATATAAGATAGAAGAAGAAGACTAGTTGACCCGGCAGACGTTGTCCTGCATAGTAGGCGAAAACGCGCGGTGAGCTGCTCATACGAATCTTAATTTTAGTTTTTCACGCTTTACTCAACCTAACTCGTGAATTTCGCATGAGGAAATATCATATAAACCCGTCGCAAATGATAACAAACATATATGCTGAAGGAATGAAAAAAAAAATTATTACAGTCCCATCCCGATTTTGGCAACACCCGTTTTTGTCTACCCCCGATTTTGGCAACACCCGTTTTTGGCAACATTTTCTTCCCGATTTTGGCAACAACCTCGAAAATATTTTTTTATTACTTTTTAGAGCTAAAACCTTTTTTTAATTATGTAATAGGATAAACAAAACTAAAAGCGAATGTTATTAAGGCTTATATGCGTACTATGGGCTCTGTACGAATAGTGGGCACTTTCAATGAATTAATGAACCACCACTCGTATTACCGCTCATTGCAAACATTGTCTATTGAAACTTTTCTGCTCTTTTTATTCACGTTTTCCATGTCCCTATTCACACTACCCTTATCTAACCAGCCCACCGTAGAATGTCGTATTTTTTGGCATCTCACTGATTTTGTCGTCGATAAGCTGACTAACACCGTTGTACATAGTACAACAACTATAAAGCGAAGCCCGCTGTTTACATCACAATGCAACCGATACTGTCTGAGTGATCCAGTAACAAGCAACCCCCGTAGGTTTATATGCAAGTGATTGGCACATTCTATTTTCTAAATGCGCTGTCTAGCCATCAATTACATGTGTCAATTGCATAACGAGCCTTTTGATTCCAGCATGTTTGCCAACAGTTCAATACTAATGGTAAGAGTTTGGTAACATGTAACCGTAAAGCTCTCGAGCAGGCATTGACTTAAATCAGATCATGAAAAAAAAATCGGGTTAATCTAAGCCTACTTGATGCTCTGCCGGGGGGCAAGTTATGAGCTTCCTAAGATCTTTGAAATTGAATGTGCGATGATTCATCGTTTATTGATCTTCAATGCTCACCAATGGAAGCTGATTGAGTGAAGCGAATCACTTGGTAACACAACAATGAGCGTCGTTCCGGTGCGCTGATAGAAGAAGTCATTCAAGCATTCTAAAAATGAAGACCTCCATGAGTCTGGAACTCTAGTACACTGAATGGGAGGCGTTGATACTTCTCTCGACTATCTTATCACCTTGAAAGAAGGGCGAATAAAGAAGAACGCATGATGTGGTTTGATTGTTTGGTTTCATTGTACTAGAGCAAGCGGGGTACGAAATCGTTGCTTACATGGATACCTCACCAGGGCTTGGCTTGTTAGACGGTGTCGCTTATTGTTTATCATAGCAACGATCGCTCCTACTCATTGTTTGACATCCATCTGAATGAGGCAGTTCACTTATTGGCTATGGATGTAGCATAGATTGCAAAAGATCAATGCTCACAATGCTCACTCACACTTCCAATGCCTGCTCTCGTGTGTTTTGTTTGTGATGGCGAAGTATCAGAGTGAAGTTCCCATGAGATCGCTGGTGTAATTCTAGCTGCTTCGATAGGCGAGTGATGCGTCACATGTGGTTTTATTATTATTTATTCAGCCTAAGGCCTGAGTGAGTGGCCTCTGCGGTATTTAACAGTCGTCTCCGTCTACTGCTGTACGTTAACAGTCACGCAGTCTACGGAGGGTCCGTAAATCGTCTTCCACCTGATCGATCTACCTTGATCGCTGCACACCTCGCCTTATTGTGCCTGTCGGATCGTTGTAGAGAACCATTTTTACTCCAAGTGCTCGTTGGTCCTCCACAAGCATTGATCTCGTACGTACACTTTCCTGCCACGTTGCGTCTCCGAATTTGTCTGCTGATATCGTTATCGGAGGTCAAGTGAGCCCAAGTACACGAATTCTTCAACCACCTTGTTTTTGTCGAATAGCCGTTGTCTTCTCTTGAGCCTACTTCGTCTTCAACGTGTTAATCACTAGCATGGAGAACTGGAGTGCGATAAGCTGCAGCGAGCACCAGTAGGTTGACTGCTATCGAGTGTCAGAGGTGGCATGCCGCAAATGGTCTTCCAGCTTCCAATTGGCCACACTATCACTCGTAGTGCGAGGTGCACATAGTGCGCATGGATCAGTCATTGCCGCCTGAAATATTCCTGGGTTGAGTGCTAGGAGACCGACTAGTGCAAAGGGATTTGGTTTTAGTGAGTCGAGGGTAAGTAATCCATACTCACACTACATTGGATACGCTTGACCAATGTCCGAAATTTGTAGCACATTTAGTCATCTTGTATCCGTCGGATCGCTATTTGATTTATATAGAGAATTATGATAAAAACAAGCATTTTCGGAGGACTAAATTTTATATGAGATGTCAGATTGAAGTCAGCTCAGGACTACAGTGGACGCAATTTTACATTTAACTTTACATTTAACTGCAATGCTTTTTAACTGCAATTCGATAGTTGCAACAGTTTTGCAGTTATCGGACCGCAAAACTTCAAACTGGTGTCAAACTCAATGACAGCTGCATTGAGCTGTAAATGTGCATCTGACGTCGATTGACAACATTTGACGTCTAGAATGCGTTGCAGTTATCGAACGGCTTTCGTTAAACATTTTGCAGTTATCGAGCGGCTACTGTACTTTAGAAACGTTTTTTTTATTACTACAATTTTTTTGTAAGGACATGGCCGACGCTATTGTTAATTTCAAATATTATTATTATTAATCAGTTACATATGTTTTGATTACCATTCTTGAGTTTGTTTTAATTTTGTTTGAGCTACAATCTCCAAGTTATGAATAATATCGCAAAAATGACAAATATGATGCCATGCATCACTTAAACACACTTCACATACTTTGTAGTACATATTCTAAGTGTTTAGCTTCAACCAGGCAAACAAAAAAAAAATTGAAATTTTGTATGAAATTTTTTTCCCGTTTTTGGCAACATCCCCATTTTGGCAACATTAAAATCCGGTCGTGTTGCCAAAATCTGGAAGGGACTGTATATAGAATAGAAGATAAAGAAGATAATGGTATACAACTTTGACTAGTTTCTATATTAGTAAGAAAGTTTTCAATTAGAAAATAATTTTGAGCTATACGATCCACTACCCGGGTAGAAACCGTGATATTGATAACAAAACATGATATGAACTTGTTTGAAATAAGAGTAAAATAACAAGCAAAAATGTGCACCAAAATGTCATAAAAATATCAGGTTTTGCTATTAACGAGAACAAACTAATAGCTCAAGATATTAATAAGTTCTTCTTAATAGTCAAACCTTATATTTTTATGATATTTCGGTGCAAATTTTTATTATTTTCGCTTGTTATTTTTACTCTTATTTCAAACAAGTTCATATCATGTTTTGTTATCAATAACACGTTTTACTGTTAATGAGCTATTATCTTCTACCCGGGTACCCGGGTAGAGGTGAATAACAAACAAATAACATAATAATAACAAATTTTGCTATGATATCAGATTTAGTTATTCTTATGTTATTCATAAATAACATAAAATAACATTCCAACAACAAATTTTGTTATAATAGTAAAATAAGTTATTTATATGTTATTGTAAGAAGGAGCAGAACAACAAATGAAGAACACATTTTGCAATCATAGCAAAGTTTGTTATTCATTTATCATTTGCATTTTCAACATACCAATAATAACTAATTTTGATATTTTCTTTTCTTCAAATATTTTGCTATTGGTTTGTT
The DNA here is from genome assembly GCF_024139115.2 of Armigeres subalbatus. Taxonomy (NCBI): domain Eukaryota; kingdom Metazoa; phylum Arthropoda; class Insecta; order Diptera; family Culicidae; genus Armigeres; species Armigeres subalbatus. The sequence continues at coordinate 203,528,848 of NC_085141.1, read as the reverse complement.
ATTATAATAGCAAAATGAGTTATTTATGAGTTATTTGCTAGAGCAATGTCTGTTATTATTTTTGCTATTTTAGCAACTATATCAAACAAACTAATAGCAGATTTTGCTATTCAGTTATTCATATATTAATAGCAAAATTTGATATTATTTTGCTGTTTTCTTCTACCCGGGTACATCCTAATGTGCAATCGCTCTCTAATTTTGGTTGAAGATGGGTTTCCTTTTTTACTCACTCATTTTCACGTTGTTTATGTACCTACATTGTGACTGTGGGTACTAGTTTTGCTAAATAGAAGCCATTTTAACTGCAAACTCAAACGCCACATGATGGGGTAGCTAGAACCAATAGCTGGCCAAAAACCCATTCTCGTTTTTTGAACTTTTGCATGGTATTACATTTTTGACCCTTCCTTCGGAAGTGTCTATAATTTCACTTCGTATGCGTTACGCAGGCGTGTTATGTATTAATCTATCAATAAACCTCTTGAACTATGAAATAAAATGTATGGCAATTGAAACAAATTCACTTTAATATTGAAAATATAATTACAACAAGTGATATGATATGAAAATATGCTTATTTTTCGGATTTGTTTCAAAGAAACAATTGATTTTAATTGAGGAACATATAGAAGCATGTACCACAAAACCTTCTCAGAAAAGCAAAAACGTAAAAATTTGAAGGGATTTCAAAAATTTCTTTAGTGGAAGCTAGATAACAAATGTGAGCAGGTTTTGTGATACTAATAGACCACATATATGCATGTATGTGTGCGTATGTGTGCAAATTAAAAAAAATACTACCATATAAATCTCGCTCATTTTTAAGGTATTAAACATCATTAGTTTTACAAAATTAGGCAGCCATAAGGCAAAATATATGTTATTATTGAACGCTATTGAGTTTCGTTCAGATCAATGACTGATTAAGTTAGTTCTGGATTAATTAATATCAAGATCTCTGGAAATTACGAGTATACATGCTGCCATCGTTACCACATGTTACAAAAGCTATTCAATCCGACGAGCGCCTGATAAATAGGCAACCTGACGTACAGTGCGGAATCATTCGTTTTGTTGTCACTCAACGCATGGAATCCGCCTTTTGGTAGGCAATTAATTTGTCATTTACACTTTCTATCGCCCTGGGAGGTTGAGTAGTTTAATCTCGTTTTAAATACTGGATTCTGAAAATATTTCCTTTTAATTAAGGAAGGGTCAAAATCTCACTGTAGGTGGATTAATCTGGGTTTTAGAATATTCTTTAATATTATCTTCATTATGTCGCATTATATCATGTTGCAAATGTTTTTTTGTATGTCTTTATTAGGGAGACTTTCAGCCCGAGGCTGGCTCGTCTCCGATGATGCAAATGTTTTGGTGGCAAATTGAAGTTACACGTTCAAAATGATGGGTACATGTTGGTCAAGAATGGGAGATTACTGATGAATAAAAACACATATGTACACCTTAATGCTAAATTAGTATATTCACAAATTTTACTTTTTACATGCTACTCGTATACTACCATGAGCTAAGCGTGCAATAGATGATCGATAGCTTTTAAGCAGGGTATGATGGGGCAAGATGGGTCGCCTAAGGCGAATACTGAATATCTTAAAACAGAAACATTTTAATTCAACTTTTCAACTTCAACTCAACAGAAACATTTTTTCAACAACTTTCAACAACATGGATCTATAAAAATAGCTCATAATCTGTAAGCCAGAGGTATGAAATAACAAAAACTCCACTTTTTATTCAATTTCGAGTCATTAAAGTAGAAGTCTTTTTTTCTGTCAATCAAAAAATGACGAGGTAAGATAGGTCAAACAGCGGGGCAAGATGGGTCACCTTTAAATACTGCAATTAATAATGTTTTTATTCCCAATATTGAATTACACACAAATAGATAGCTTTATTTCCAATGATTATAGTGAATAAAAAAAAAGTTTGAGCCTTGGATGAAGAAATGGTTCTACATTCAAAAATGTCTACAAATTCTTATAAAAACAAGCCGTCTGAGTATTGCTTTTTTGAAGACAAAAAATAGACATTTTCAATAAACAAATAACATCATTATGGCAAAAGTAACCTTAAAATTATTAAACCAGCAATGGAAAATATGTTTTGAATACGAACTATGCCCTTCAGTATGTGCTGACATCTTGCCCCATTTGTAAGTTCATGTTAGAATGTCTAATTTTCAAACTTATTTATTTCAACGCAGTTAGTATAACATCACCTACATTACTTATACGTTCACTATGTTACTAAAAATGTTTAAATTTTGCATTGCTCGACGAGATTACACGTTTTATAGAAAGTGTGTTTCGCATAAGAAACAATGCTGAGAAATATTTTACCTTGCCACATTCTACCAAAATAAAATTTTGAAAAGAAATAAATTCACCCCTACAACACTTAGCGTCTTGTACACATTTGGTGCGGTGGCGAATCTTTTTTGACCGCGAATCTTTTTTGATCGTATTTCACGACTAACTAACATTTCACTTGCTAACAGCCGTTAGCAAGGATCCGAGGTAGACGAATTCCTCGACCACCTCGAAGGTATCCCCGTCTATCGTAACACTGCTTCCCAGGCGGGCCCTGTCGCGCTCTGTCCCGCCCGCAAGCATATGTACTTTGTCTTTGACGCATTCACCACCAGTCCAACTTTTATTGCGTCACGTTTCAGGCAGGTGTACAGTTGTGCCACCTTTGCAAATGTTCGGCCGACAATGTCCATGTCATCCGCGAAACAAATAAATTGACTGGATCTGTTGAAAATCGTACCCTGGCTGTTACACCCGATTCTCCGCATGACACCTTCTAGCGCAACGTTGAACAACAGGCACGAAAGTCCATCGCCTTGTCTTAGCCCCCGGCGCGATTCGAACGAACTGGAGTGTTCGCCCACAGTTCACACAGTTTTGCACACCATGCACCGTTGCTTTGATCAGTCTGGTAAGCTTGCCAGGGAAGCTGTTCTCGTCCATAAGTTTCCATAGCTCTACGCGGTCTATACTGTCGTACGCCGCCTTGAAATCAACGAACAGATGGTGCGTTGGGACCTGGTATTCACGGCATTTTTGAAGGATTTGCCGTACAGTAAAGATCTGGTCCGTTGTCGAGCGGCCGTCAACGAAGCCGGCTTGATCACTTCCCACGAACTCATTCACTAATGGTGACAGACGACGGAAGATAATCTGGGACATCATGATGCACTTTGTAGGCGGCATTAAGGATGGTGATCGCTCGAAAGTTCTCACACTCCAGTTTGTCGCCTTTCTTGTAGATGGAGCGTATAACCCCTTCCTTCCGCTCCTCAGGTAGTTGTTCAGTTTCCCAGATTCTGACTATCAATTTATACAGGCAAGTGGCCAGCTTTTCTGGGCCCATCTTAATGAGCTCAGCTCCGATACCATTCTTACCAGTTGCTTTATTGGTCTTCAGCTGTTGAATGGCATCCTTACCTTCCCTCAAGGTGGGGGCTGGTTGGCTTCCATCGTCCGCTGAACTGACGTCGTTATCTCCCCCGCTGCCTTGACTTTCACTGCCTGTACTCTCAGCGCCATTCAAATGTTCCTCGTAGTGCTGCTTCCACCTTTCGATCACCACACGTTCGTCCGTCAAGATGATCCCATCCTTATCCCTGCAGATTTCGGCTCGCGGCACGAAGCCTTTGCGGGATGCGTTGAGCTTCTGATAGAACTTGCGTGTTTGTTGAGAACGGCACAGCTGTTCCATCTCCTCGCACTTCGCTTCTTCCAGGCGGCTTTTCTTCTCCTGAAAAAGGCGGGTCTGTTGTCTCCGCTTCCGTCTATAACGTTCCACGTTCTGCCGGATACCTTGCTGCAGCGCGACCGCCCGCGCTGCGTCCTTCTCCTCCAAAATCTGTCTGCACTCTTCGTCGAACCAATCGTTCCGTCGACTTCGTCCCATATACCCGACATTGTTCTCCTCTGCGTCGTTATTGGCTGCTTTGACTGTATTCCAGCAGTCCTCAAGAGGGGCCCCATCGAGATCTCCCTCTTCCGGCAACGCTGCCTCGAGATGCTGCACGTATGCAGTGGCGACATCAGGTTGCTTCAGTCGCTCTAGGTCGTACCGCGGCTGTCGTCGGTACCGAACATTGTTGATGACGGATAGTTTTGGGCGCAGTTTAACCATCACCAGATAGTGGTCAGAGTCGATGTTAGCGCCACGATATGTCCTGACGTCGATAATGTCGGAGAAGTGCCGTCCATCAATCAGAACGTTGTCGATTTGTGATTCTGTCTGCAGTGGTGATCTCCAGGTGTACCGATACGGGAGGCTGTGTTGGAAGTAGATGCTGCGAATGGCCATATTCTTGGAGGCGGCGAAATCAATTAGTCGTAGGCCGTTTTCGTTCGTCAGCCGGTGAGCGCTGAACTTCCCGATAGTCGGTCTAAACTCCTCCTCTTGGGCAACCTGAGCGTTCAAATCTCCTATGATGATTTTGACGTCGTGGCTTGGGCAGCTGTCGTACTCACGTTCCAGCTGCGCCTAGAATGCGTCCTTATCATCATCAGTGATTCCGGAGTGTGGGCTATAAACGTTGATTATGCTGAAGTTCAAGGGCGTAGCCAAGGGGGGGTGGTGGCAGGGGGCCGTCCCCCCCTAAATTGTGGAAAGATTGAACGGGTACTGAAATGAATTCCCTCAAACATGTGCACTTTACGATCCAATCATATACAGAAATAGGTGGTTGAAATTCAAAAGATTCCCAAAACTTATTAGGGCATCCAGGATCCATCCCTAGCAGCACAATTCGGACCGATTAGGTTGCTGCAACTCAAATGTGACCAAATTCAGTTGCATTTAGGTTACATAAATCCCTATGCCACATATGTGCTGCTTGGGATAATATATGAAAGTTCAAAACAACTCGAAACATTTCGGACTCAAAAATTCTCCTTGAAATCCTTCTAGAAGCTCCCCTGGGAACTTCTGAATTCCTCCGGAAAGTTATCCACAAATTCCTCTGAAAATCGTTCGAAAATCCTTCTCATGTAATTGTGATTCCTCCTTATCTAGAAACCCCCCACTCATTTTTTTTTTAAGAAATTCACGAGGAAATTCCTTGAAGATTTCTTTTCTTCTCTCCAAGATTTACTTCTAGATATTTCTTCGGCTATTCTCACTTCAGGAAGAATCCGGCATTTCCTTCAGGCATGCATTCGAGAGTTCCGTCAAGAATACATACGGAATTTCTTCCCAAAATTCTACCAGAAGTTTCTTAAAAAATATATGACGGAAATCCTCCAATTTAGCTCCATAATTTCATTTGTAAATCTATAAAAAGTTCCTTCGGAAATTCTTCTAGGAACTTCTCCGGCCATTCCTCTCGGAACTCTTCCTTTAATTCCTCCGGGATTACTTCCAGGAAATTTTCCGGGAATACCTCCACACATTCAATAGCGAAGTCATCTAGCATTCCAATCTGGAATTCTTTTCGCAATTACTTCAGAATATTCTTCAAGAAATCCTCTAGAAATATCTTCATGAATTTCTCCTGGAATTCGTCCAAGTATTTCCCCAGAAATTCTTACAGGTATTTTTTTCGGGAGTTTCTTCAGGTACTTCTCCAGGAATTTCTTCAGGAATTTTCCCGGGAGATTTTCCGCGGAAGTGTACTAGAATTCCTTCCGGACTTCACTCGGAATTTACTCGGATATCTGCCAAGAGTTCTTCCAGAAATTTCTTCGGAACAATCCGCAGGGATTTTCTTCAGCAATTCATCTGGGAATACTTTCAGGATTTCATCTAGGAATTTCTGCATTAACTCCTCCTGGTATTTTTCTGGGAATTCCTTCAGATATTTTTTCGGAAATTTCTTTAGGAACTTCTCTAAGAATTATTTCTGGACTTCCATGTGGGAATTCCTTCGGAACTGCTTGTGGGAGTTCCTCCGGGAGTTCTTCCAGGAGTTTTTCCAAGAAATTCTCCGGTAATACCTCCAGGAACTTTACAGGGAATTCCTGGACGATATTTGGCAGGAATTTCACGGGAAATGGGATTTCGGAAGTTCCTTCAGAAATATTTTTTCTCTCCCTCTAGGGTATTCCACCGGATGTTCCTTTCCACCAGTAGTTCCTTCCGGAATTCAATCAGGCTTTCTTCCAGGAATTCATTTAGCATTTCTTTAGGCAATTATCTACAAATTCCTCCAGAAGTTCCTCGGAGAATTTCTCTGGGAGTTCTTACGGGAATTCCTCCGGGAGGTTCTTTTAAGAATTCTTCCCGGAGTTCCTCCTGGAATTCTTACGGAAGTTCCTTTGGGAGTTAATCCAAGAATTCTTACGAGATTTCCTCCGGAAATTCTTCTTGTAGTTCTTCAACAAATTCCTCCAGAAGTTCCCCCGGGAGTTCCTCCGGAAATTACTCTGGGAGTTCCTCCGGGAGTTCCTTTTCAGAGAAACACCCGGAGAAACTGCCGGTGAAACTCCCGGAGGGATTCTCGTAGAAACTGCTGGTAGATCTCCCGGAGGAATTCCCGAAGGAACTGCCGGAGGAGCTCCCGTAAGAACTCCCGGAGGTATTTCAGGAGGAACTCCTAGAAGAATTCCTAGAGGACCTCCCGGATGAGCTCCCAGAGAAACTATCGGAAGAACTTCTGGAGGATTTTCCAGCTTAATTTCTGAAGAAAGCCTAAATGATTTCCTGAAAAAAAAGCCTGAATAATTTCCTGGAATAGCTTCTGGTGGAACTCCCGGAGGAATTTCCGGATGAATTGCTGGTAGAATTCCCGGAGGAACTCTCGAAGGAATTTTCTGGAAGAATTTCTGAAGAAACTCCCGGGAGAATTTTCAAAGGAACCCCGGGGAAACTACCAGAAGCATTCTCGGAAACAAGAGAATTCATCTTATAGACAAATCTCGTCTAGCAGAAACCTTTGTTAGGGTTTGTAGCTGGACCATCATCACCATCAGAGGACCTCCCGGAGAATTCCCTGAGGAGCTCGCAGAGAAATTCTCAGAGGAGCTTCTGGTGGAAAATCTATATAAATTCCTGAAGAAGCCTCAATAAATTCCAATTCTGCCGAAATTCCCGAAAGAATTTTCAGAGGAACTGCCGATAGAACTACCGGAATAATTCTCGAAGGAAATCCTAGAGAAATTGGAAATGCCGGTGGAACTCCTGGAAGAATTCCAGGAGGAATTTTCGGAGAAACTCCTGGAGGATCTCCCAGTGGAAATCTTGAAGTTTCCACCGGAATTCTTTCAGGATTTCATTGCGAATTAATCTAGGAATTCCTCCGAAAATTCCATTGTTGATTTCATTTTCGGTATAATTTCTGTATAAATTTCCGGTGGAATTCCTGGAGAAATTCTTTGAAATTTTCACAAGAAATTATTCGAAACAATTCACGGAAAATTTTATGGAATTTACACAAGAAATTCGAAGATTTTCGTGAAATTCTCAGGAATGTTTACTGGCAATTCTGCGGAATTTCCACGGAATATTCTTATTCTTAAAAATTATGGGAAACAGCACGAAATTATTTGAATTATTGCAGGGAATTCTGCAGAACTTATAAAGAAGTTCGTGAAGATTTTCTTGAAGTAAATAATGGTGGAACTTTCGGATCAATTCCCGGCAAAATTGATGGTGGAATTCCTGAGGACACTGCCGAATAAGTTGCTGGAGGCATTCCTAAATAATCCCTGATAGAATTTAGGATAGAATGCCAGGAGCAATTGTCGAAGGAATTCCTGGAGAAAGCTTGCATATTGATTTTTCTGTCTATTTTATAATAAATATCATTTCAGAGAGGATTTGTTTAGAAATTCAGATGTATGGTTCTAGTTTTCTTAAACTTATGGAAGAATGCATAAGACAAGACTTATGGAAGAATGCAGGATTTTTTTAATAATTTTTATAGCCGATTTTATATTCTTTCTGAATACTAAGTTCGTTAATATTTTTCTCACTTTATTTAAAAATATCTGATGAGCAATAAATCACGCATTTTTAAATCCATTATTGTTTGAATCATTATTGTTTCGATTTGGTTTGGATTTGGTTTCATGTGTTAATATTCATGTGTTTTCTATAAAACTACTATAAAACTACGATTTAGAAGACCAAAAAAGTTGCCCCCCCCCCCCCCTTCTCGAAATCCTGGCTACGCCCATGCTGAAGTTGAAGAACCGGCCTTTGATCCTCAGCCTACACATTCTTTCATTAATTGGCCACCACCCGTTCACGCGCCTTTGCATATCGCCCATCACTATGAAAGCTGTTTCCAGCTCGTGTGTGTTGCCGCAGCTCTGGTAGATGGTATGATTACCTCTAAACGTTCGCACCATTGATCCCTTCCAACAAACCAGCGCTACGATGCTGAATCCACGGCCCTTGAGCACATCGGCGAGTATGCGTGTGCTCCCGATGAAGTTGAGAGATTTGCATTTCGTCGCGGTTGCTTATGTTTTCTAAAGGCTGGCTTGCAGGGCCTGACACAAAACCCCCTAAATTTCCGGAGGAGCATTTCTCCTTATTCCCGGTGAACCATGGTGCACAGTTTCACTTAGAGTCCCTCGCTGGCACTCGGACGATGATCAGCCGCCCCTAACATGGAGAACAGACGCTGTTGTGAGCCGATTCTGACATGGAGAACAGACGCTCAGTAAGATTTGAACCTCCGGAGAGGAGCAAACCTCCCCCTTCCCTGTCAGCATACGACCATAGCTCCCACCGGGGTTGGTTACCCGATCTTCCCTAAGATTGCTCGTATACCGGCCAGCACCACGAGGAGGTAGGGATAAGAGTTGCTGGGTAAGAGGCTAAGGACCGCAAGATGGGGTCTATTTTGTTCCTTCAGGTACGCGAAGTACCAATGGTACGCTTTACCCAGCATTTGCCGAGCGGTACCTCATTCAAATTAACGGGGTTTATTTTTAATTTGAACTTCTGGTTACTCTATTTGCATAAGAAAAATTGGTTTCTGGCTGCTGAAAAACCAACATTTACTCTACATTCTATAACTGTTTTCATTTTTTGATAGCAATAATGTAAAGATTGTAATTGTCACAAATGAGCGGGATTGAATTACTACAGCGCCACCTAGAGATGAAAAAGTGGAAAGTATGTATCTCGAAAAAAATGATTTTGATTTTTTTTCATATAAGTTTGGTCCACCCTAATGTACATCCCAAATTTGATATGCTCATTACTCAACAGATTCATAGTAAATCATGATTAAAGGTTGTACAAAAGAGTTTTATTATTTTGCGTATTATTTGATTGTTTCAAAATGGGGTGCTCATATTTCCCCATTTGAGATAAATTATTCAATTATTCTAATCTGATAACGCATGGTCAAACATTTATCTGTAAATATACCTTGTACCCTAGCATTGGTCTTGCCAGCGAAGGCTTGAGATTGTCAATCCACATAGCTTCGCGATGTGAAGGCTTCTTATACCCTCCACTTATTAATTTTTCATGATTTTTTTTGACAGCAAAATTTTGATAGCAATTGAAAACACTTACCGTATCAGCAGCAGTCAAATTGATACCAAGCCCCCCAGCTCTAGTTGACAGTAGGAAGACAAATATATCAGCACGATTTTGGAAATCGGCAACCATGTCTCTTCGAGCCGATATTTTACTAGAACCATCTAACCGCATATAACGATGTTTCCTATGCCACATATATTCCTACGGAACAAAAACAATTACATTACTAAAATGTGACCACCTAAAACGTGACATGTACTCACCTCCAACAAATCAATCATTTTGGTCATTTGTGAATAAATCAACACTCGATGACCCTGGGCTTTCAAGCGTGTAAGCAGAGAATCTAACACCGCTAACTTTCCTGCGTCGGAAACCAGTGTTTGCTTGTCGGGAATAACGATGTTCGACCATCCAAATGCGCTGGGATACGACAAACTGAGAGATTGATTGACCAAACGGAACCCATCAACAGATTCGCAATGCTCATGACGGATGGCAGTCCAAGCAGCTTCGCGGCTTTCACAACTGTAATGCAATAGTTTTAACAATCTACCGGCAAACCAAGGATGTTAATACTTACTAATATTTCCTCCCAGAGCTAACAACACGTGGGATTAAACTGTACAGAAATTTGGGCATTTCCGTTTGTTTGCATTTTAACGTTTGCTCAGCCTGTAACCTGTGGATAAACTCGGGAAGCACAGGGATATTTGCCACCGATGCTTTTGTTCCGGAATGTTTATCTTTAGCCGAACCTGATGGAATATCAGCGATATCCTCGAAGTTCATACTTGCACTTGCCTTCAGCATTTGCTGCTCGCTGTCTGATAGCTTCAGCGCTTTGCGACTCCGCAGAATACGATGTTCCATGGTTTCCTGCATGGGACATATCCGATGCTCAGTGTGGGTGTAGATGCTGTTTTGGCTGGTACCGGTGAAAATCAGATCTGTCATCACATTGTAAAACGGTGCAAATAATTTTGACGTCCACCGTTCAAAGGATGGTTCCAACAACATGCAATCGATGGAGGAATGTTGTTCCCACCAGACCCATCGATAATGCAATAGTTTGAGATGTTGGTGCCATCGTTGTATATGTTGGACACTGTTGAAAAGTTACATTAATTACTTTACTTTTATTTAAACTGTTGCTAACATGGATAATGGTTGTTCACAGATGCACCTAATGGATAAATTCTACGTATCGTGGATAGGATTCCTACCATGGACAATTCATCACATCCCATCAGATATCCGATATGATGTGATGAATATTGTCTGCTGAAATAAATTAACTATGACTGTACTCACAAATAGATCAGCCCTTCTAGGGTCAAGCGCTCTACTTCCAGCGGCGACAGCGAGCAAAGCCTGGAGAATGAAAAAGCATTGTTCACGCCCAGATCTTCTATGCAGCTGTAATTTACATTTGATCCATCGCGATTATGGAATAGAGTTCGATGGACATTTTCTCCTTTGAACACATGAAACCGGTTGAACAAAAGATGTCTTTTGCTCGGTAATGATCTGCCCAAAAGTGCCTCGTTGAAAACCAATCGCGCAATAGGATATTCCACAGTTCGGCAGAAAAAAGGACTTTTGGCGTCACGACGCTCGAACAATTCCGGATGATTGCACACCTTTCGAAACTGCATCACCAAGTTCATCAGGTTGGACGTGAAATTTTTATCGAACGAATGTCCATCGCCCGTGCCGTGCCCAGTTAGGTGAAGCAGGTCCTCGATCCGAATTTTCTTCTTCAGCGCTACGTAAAGCAACTTCTGGCGCGTCGTCAACGGACAGTAGACCATTATTTCTATCTTGTCAGAGAGCTCGTTCTCAACATCTTTCTTGATACGTCTCAACATGAACGGTTTAAGTATCATATGAAGGCGGGAGATTTGCTCTGTAATTATAAACCATAAAAATGCAACATGATTAGACTAATAGGGAAATATAAAATGTAGTAAACACAAGGGTGGAATCTTCAGTTAGCCTTTCGAGCAAAGGCATAGTATTTCCAATCCAAAGATGGCGAGTTCGATTCTCGGTCCGGCCCATTGCAGAAGAAGAAGTGAACATGTTAATATTGGTAGCCACATGACTCAATAAAAAGCAAATCAATTTTACAAAAAACGACTTTAATGATTATATGACTGTAGAACTAATATTACTCCGAACTCGTTCATTATAAAAAAAAAGTATTTTGAAATTTTGAGCCTCCATAGTCCGATTTGGTTAAATTTCAATAGGAAACAATTGGATAGGATCCTCGTCGAATGCAATTTGTTTCGAGTAAATCGGCCAAGGATAAGTGCCGAAAGTTAGTGACGTATTAATTTCCCTTACGTGTCGAAAGATCTGACGTCGCATATAAATAGTATTTGTTTAACGTTAGCATCAATCTCTGCCATTCTACGCATAACTGTCCCATGTTACAATTGAAAAAAAATCAATCCAGCGTCAATTTGTCCCGATTTATGAATCAATTGGATCTGAAATTTTCATTTTCATTTTCATTTTCATGATGTACAAGGGGGTCGCTGGGCCAGGTCATCAGCGTAAATCCGAGAACTTACACTTTCCATAATACACCGATGAATCAATTGGATCTGAAACTTTAACCAATATTTTTGGAATGTAATGAGCGTAGACTACACTTTTCCAGAACAAAACGGATCACTACTTATGTATAAACGTTTTTCAGTCTCTATTATCATAAAACGACTACTTCATTTTTTTCAGTGGGACAAATCAACTCGAGTTTGGATTATTTTATCAAAGGTAACATGGGACAATTATGCGTAGAAGGGCAGAATCTGGTGATTACTAAAATCCGTTTTTGTTCCACTCTCTGGCATCCTAGATGCAGTCATCATATTTACTATATCAAAACGCTGTGGACAGGGCTTACATGGGAACAAAAGTCTCCGGATTAATCCCGTGTCATCTGCAAACAAACATTTTGAACACCCTGGTGGTAAATCAGGTAAGTCAGAAGTAAAAATGTTATACAATATGGGCCCAAGTATGCTGCCTTGGGGAACACGTAATCTATCGAATTTCGAATTCTGATAGTTTACCTGCAGTGAGCGATCTAATAAATAATTTTGGATCAGTTTAATAATGTACAGAGGAAAATTAAAATTCATCAATTTTACAATCAAACCTTCATGCCAAACACTGTCAAATGCTTTCTCTATATCAAGAAGAGCAAATCCAGTCGAGTGTCCATCCAGTTTATTGAGTGGAATTAAATTCGTAACTCTTAAGAACTGAACTATTTGAACCACTACAAACAACCAAGACTGCGTCAAAACGTTTCCGGTAGAATTGCAAGTAGTTTAGTGACATTCTACATGAACTATTATATCTAAAAATATTGAAGTAGTATTAGTTTTAAGTTGCCAGGTCAAGACGAATTTAGACCGAAATAAAAAGACACTTGGATTTTGAACACAGAAGAAACCACAGCTCATCGTCATCTACTCCTTCGAAACAGTCATTAATATGAACCTTCATTCTATTTGGGCGATAACTAGCCTCAGCTGGATTTTTGTCCGGCTTCAAAATTGGAACAACTTGGCGTTTTTCCATTTAACTGGAAAGTATGCCAATTGAAAACATTGGTTAAATAAATTAACCAAAAAGGATGAAGAACTATAGGGAAGTTTTTTGATAATTATGTAGAAAATACTAGCAACGAGTGCGTGTTGGCTCTTGTTTCGGACGGCATTACGATCGCGCGATTTGCCGAAATTTTGTGTTTTGCAATGCGCGGCCGGTAATAAAGTTAATTAGTTCAGTGCGTGTTGGCTCTCGGTTCAACGTCAGAATTTTTGAGCAGACGTAAGGTTTTGATAAACTGTAAATTTATTTAAATACGCACGCACCCACAGAAAAGCACACAATGTGTGTGTGTGCTTTTCTGTGGGTGCGTGCGTATTTAAATAACTTTAATAACGCCACTACACATATAAACCCACATACACACATACATATATGGGGGCAGCAGGGACTTTGTCCAAGGGCTTGACGACCCCTCCCCATGGCCACTGCGAGTTAGACCGGGACCATCGTCCCTAACCCCTAATCCCAAGGCGTCAAGCGACCCGTGCCGAGGGGATGCATGGCCAGGGGGGTGAAATAATAAGCTAGGCCTTTAACGGAGCCTGTGGGGTACCTGGGCACCCTCCACAGTAATTGTCCCTTACCGCGTCATGCTGGGCTCTGGCGTGGTGGACCTCTTTTCCCGAGCAACTCGTGGGACCAAAATGGAAAACCAAGTCAATTCTTCAATTAGTGGTACTAGTGTAGGCGACAACCCCTTCGCAAGAGGTGGGTTGTTCAGGTCTCCGCCTAGGAGGCCAGAGGCAATAGTCGGCAGCTCAGTGCGCAGCGCCAGCGTGGGTCACTCAACCTTCCTCTCGGCTATAAAAACGCCGGAAGGGGTTATTGACGGCCCATGGCTTGTGAAGGCGATGAACCGCAAACGCGATGGGCTTTCGGCCTTCGAGGTGGCGACGGAACAGCTGGACGCCATCATCGACTTTGCGTCATCGAAGCATAATATCAGCAAGGACCTCAAGAGGAGCTTGCAGAAACTTCGAAAGTCGATGCTGGACGCCAAGCTGGAGAGGGCGGTCAGGACGGCCAAGTGTAAACCCGTGAAATCGGTGGAGTCGAGGTCTACCCAGACTGAGGCCCAAGGATTCGCGGACTCAGGCAAGGTCGAGTCGACCGAAGGCGTGCCAGCTAAGACGGTGGTGCCAAAGTCTACCCAGACTGAGGCTCAAGTATTTGCGGGTACGTCGGGGGTGACTACTCCAACGGAGCAGACACAAAACGGGGAGACAGTCTCCAGGGATGAGCTCCCTGGGGCCGCTCCAAAACGCGGAGGGTTACTACCCCGAACAAGGGTAGTGGGGCTGGAAGCTGAACCCCGGTCAGGTACCTCCAATACCGGGGGGGGAAGGACCTGGAAAGGTCCGTCCACTCAGGAAAGACGGTGGTAAGGGGTTACGGCAGGCTGAAAGTTCTCAGCCGCACCAGACCAGGGAAATAGAGGGGAATGACGCCTCCTGGACCCTGGTCAAGAACAAGAGGAAACCGAAGACGTCAAGGGCCGAAAAGAAGGCCCCGGCGAATGAGGGTAGCAAGAAGTCTAGGGTAGGCGCCAATCGCTCCAGGGGCGATGCCCTAGTCATCACGGCGGACGAGGCTAAGTACTCGGATGTTTTGAAGGCGATGAGGAGTGACGTCAAGCTCGGTGAACTCGGCGCCGACGTACGTCGAATAAGACGTACCCGGATGGGCGAGATGATACTCGAGCTGAAGCGGGGCGTCTCGCCAAAGGGCGCCGCCTACAAGAAGTTGGCGGAGGAGGTCCTAGGCGAGACGGTCAAGGTGAGGGCACTCACGACGGAGGTGAATCTAAGGGTTAAAGACCTGGACGAGATCACTGAAGTCGAAGAGCTCGTCACGGCACTGCGGCGACAGTGTGAAGTGGAGACGCCCACCGCAGCCGTTCGGCTACGGAAAGGTCCGGCAGGGACGCAGGTAGCATTGGTTCGGCTATCTGCAGCGGACGCCTCAAGGTAGTCAAGTTAGGGAGCGTCAAGGTGGGATGGTCGGTATGCCCTGTGCGCATATACGAGCAACCCGAAGTTTGCTTCAAGTGCCTGGAACCGGGGCACAAGCAATGGGACTGCAAAGGCCCTGACAGAAGCAATCTCTGCCGACGCTGCGGATTGGAGGGACATAAGGCACAATGCTGCACGAACCCTCCCAATTGTTTGATTTGTTCCAGCAAAGCTGTGAACAGCAAGCACCCCATGGGGGGCTCGATGTGCCCGGCGTTTAAGCGTGCTGCAAAATCAAAGTGCAGATAAAACAGCTGGCTTGCTCGGCTTCGTCCGAGTGTTTGGTGTGCGCAGGTTTAGAGGAAACGGCGGAACACGTGTTGTTCGTGTGCTCACGTTTTCGCGCAATGCGTGACCACATGCTTGCCACATGTGGTCTGGACACTACCCCGGACAACCTAGTTCGGAGGATGTGTAAAGACGAAGTTGGCTGGAACGCCGTTTTATCGGCTATCGCCCAAATCGTCTCGGGGCTACACAGAAGGTGGCGCGTGGACTCAAGGATGGCTAGTTCAGGCGCAAATAAGAGGTGGTCCAAGGGATCGGAGTCGGCTTCATGGGTCATACCGGTGGTCATGCTCTGTGGTCGAACTCGATCCTTTTATCGAACAAGTGGCCGCGCGAAGAACAATATGGTATCGTCGCTTTCGCGGCGTCGGTCAACCAGGCGGGTTCCGAGCCCGAGGACGGAAAGGGGTCCTCGTCAAGGCTGGGGCAGGCGTAGGCCTCGCGTCGGCAAGTCCCTCTGTGTGCTGGCGAATAGGCCCTATCGCAGAAAGGTCAATTTGGGGTGCACGCGGCATCATCATTCTTGATACCAGTCGTGCAGAGGGAAGCAGGCGCGAAGTCGACCCTGCCCACCTTCCGAGGACATAGGGCGTGGTAAGGCCACCTGGAAAGCCGGCAATGCGCTGGCACGATACCATGGTGTTCTTCCAAAAAAGCGAGTCCCGATGTTCGATGCTGCAAGGACACGCAGCTAACCTCGAGGGTGCGTCATGCACTGGCCCCCCTTTGAAGCATTACTTTCTGGTTGTACCGAAGGGACGATGGGCTTGGCGGCAATGGTAACGGTTTAGCTGGTCGGGGATGCAGCCCTGCCTCCCTCATTGGAGGTGGCCCCTAACCCAGCACTTCCTGGTCAACCCAGGATGTCTGTTGAGCAGATTCCCCCTCCATTGTTTAGGAAGAAAAAAAAAACACACATACATATATACACACATAAACAAACTTATATACATCATACATAAATACGCACACGATTTTTATTATATATCTATCTATACTATACTATCTATATTATTGGAAGCGTTTGGTACGGGAGGTCCACGCTTTCTTCCTTTCCCCTCGATTCCAAGCTATTAAGTGACTTTAGGTATTGGCGGAGTGAAAAACTGTCGAAAAGGCAGCGTATGAAAATGCATGATATCGTGAAAATAAGACTGGCAGCACTTTTTTCTTGCTTCTTATGGATGCAAAATGTAAACAAGTCGAATAAGGCATTTTATGAGACAGATCGAAACAGCTGTTTTTCTCGTGTTTATGTACTTTGACAATCAGTGGGAGCCCGTTTGTTTGGTAATTTCGCGCTGAACATTCCGATGGGTCCCACCATCAATTCTGCCTATTTAACTTTTCGTCCAACGGGGCTTTAGAACAAAGTTTTTCATATGATTCTTATAACATGTCGTTGAATTATTCATACCATTGCATTCTAAGCATGAAATGCTGACGAAAACACGAATGAAAAGTAAAACGTTACAAACATTATTTTGTGTTCGGACCTAACGGAATGTTCACGCAGAATCATACCAGTAAATAGTCGGGCCACCGCGAAACGTCTCATAAAATGCCTTATTGGAACCGCTTTTGACGGTTCAATTGGAAACAAGATGGCGTCTTCGCCGATCTCTTATTGTAGTATTTCTAGAAAATACTATCATCACCCAGGGCTTTCATATTTTAAATTTTCTAGTAATAGATCTCACTTCATCCAAATTAGTTCCCAACCAAGGGTCAAACACATTCTCTTGATTGGGACCTAGACTAAAATTATGGGCACTCTCAAACTGCTGAGCAAGTTTTTGAGCTTTTTCGCCCTTTGGTAATAAAATTTTATTTCCCTTTTTAAGGGCAAGCCTCACGGAATCCAAATTTAAATGTACTCGCGTTTTCAAGGGCACACCACTCAGTGCGAAAGCAACGCACAATTGTCGTTTTTATCATTTCACGCATGCTGCAACGTAGCAAAGCTGAAATAATAAATTGGATTGCTAATGGCTTCTTGTGAGATTTCTAACGTCACAGGAAGTTGATCAAAGTCAAAGTCAGCATGAGTTACCAATTGGCTACACAGCTGGTTTGAATCCGTTAAAACTAAATAAAATGTCGAAGGATTTTTATTAGAAGAAAAACGAGATGGTACATTGGGATATTGAATTGTATAATATCCCGCAGAACAATCTTCAAATAAAATTTTACAATTGAAATTGCTTTGAGCATGAACGGTGTTTGACATTGAAGTCACCAAATATGAAAACAAATGGATTTGTTGCGAATAAGAATTTGAAGATCACATTTAAATATTATTGGCACATTTAAATTTATTGGAATCTTCTGGGAAGAACCACAGCGAGATTTCTTTTTCATCTTAATTACTTAGACTGGTGAACATAAAGGAAATGGGAAATTTCAGTTTAAATCTCTTCCAGTAATTTATCATCACTGGGAAGATCTTTCAAGACGACTTTGAACAATCGTTCAGTTTTGTCTTGTCGTCGTACTCTCAAAAAGAAATTCACCCATCTTATCACTACCACTACCAACTCTACACGATAGTAAGTTTTTTGTTTGTTTTAATTGTACGGTGTTTTTCTTGAAAATATTTCTGTACATATGTTAGTTGTAAGTAGTGTATAATTGTATATTTAAAACTATAATGTATCAATTGGAATCAATGTAAATTCTGTTAATACGAAAAGATGAGAAGGTTTTCGCCCATTCGAGAAAGTGCATATACGAGCACTACTCGAACGGGCTTTTCTCTACTCCTAATAAAGATAAGAAGAATTTATGCCGCTTCTTAGTTAAATACTGAAAAAGACGTTTGCGATCGTCAAAGGATCCCGGCAAAACGCGGCAGTCACCCTTCCTGCCAATCTGAAATGAAACCTTGGTCCCCTGAAGGTAACTCAAAATCTCATTCCTAAAGCAAGACAACAGAACCTAAACATTCGACAACAGATACACAATTGGCGGAACCCTTTGCTTCTTTGCATGAATCGAATTACCTGGGCTAGAGGTAGTTTCGAATTGCCCAATTTCGTCATGAATCAAATCGAACTGATTGCGCAGTTCGATAGGTGAAGAGTTATTTTCAATGTTAGAGCTAGAAGGAATATCTGGAGTCTCCAGCTTTCTTTTATTTTTCTCCGCGCAATCTTGATCAATTAATTCGAAAGTGCATCATCCTGCTTCAATCCATCTATGACACTTCGTCTGCAATCCGAATACTTGATTTCGAGCCGTCAAGCGTTGCACGTATCAGTCTAATCAGTTTCGCCGAAAAACCATGGAACAATTACCTGTGCAATTACTGCCATAGCTCATTTTTTTCTCTGAATCGTACGCTGCTTTGAAATCAATGAACTAGCAAGATAGTAATGTCAAGCGCCGACCGAATCGAACTCGGCCCGAATCTGCCTGTGTTGATGAACACCAAGTTTGGATGGATTGCTGAAAGAGTAATTGCGATCGACGCCCTTGTCGTTGCGCGAACATTTTGCCAGACTGCTGAAGACGAGCCGCTTATCGAGCTGTTAAAAAGTTTTTACAAGGTGGAAGCTTGCGCCATGATCCGCTCGTCACCTACGATGGACGACGAAATATGCCTAAAGCCTTTTCAGCGCACACACCAACGAACAGAAGAGGGAAGATTTGTGGTAAGGCTTCCATTTAATGCTAGAAAGCGAGAACTGGGTGACTCTCGTGAGATGGCATTAAAACGCTTTCTAAACTTGGAGAAAAAACTGGACAAGCAACCTGATCTGAAAAACCAGTATTGCCAGTTTATACGAGAATATGAACTGCTGGGACATATGCGTGAGGTGCAAGAGGATTTAACTGATGAAGCAAGTTCTACGTTCTACCTGCCGCATCACTGCATACTGAGACCAGCAAGTACGACCACGAAATTAAGAGTCGTCTTCGATATTCGGTGTTCTCTGTTTTGTTCATGCGAATGGCTGGTGAACATAGTATAGTTTGTGACGGCGAAGAAGATGTATACGGCATCTAAGAAAATACCGAGAACACCAATAAGCACTCAGAAGCAAATACAAAACAAAAGAAGAAACGGCAAAAGGTGCTAGTTCATCAGAGAGGGGCAGTAAAAGGAAAGCTGACGCGTGTGAACAGTGCCTTGCGACAAAGTGATGACGAACCGAATCCGAACATTTTGAATATTGTGTGTGTGAATATTGAAGTGTGAGTCGTTCAGAAACAAAAATGTGAGTGAAAAGTATGACATTCTGAAGCGATGTGGTGCTTGCTTTAATTGCTTGACGAAAGGCCATCGTACCAACGCGTGTTCTTCAACCCATTCTTGCCGTGAGTGTTCGAAGAGGCATCATACTTTGCTGCACGTTGAAGATGGAGCAAAGAAGGCTTCTTTGAAGCTGCCGCCTTCGACATCAGATGTAAAAGTTGTGACAACAAAGTGCTGACAACGGAGGAAATGTTACTACTACACTGTGCGCAAGTGTTAAAGATACGAAGAAGCAAACACTGCTGTCGACTGCCGTCGTATTTGCCCAGGGTCTATGGAGCACCCCAAGATGAATACACAGCTAGGTGTTCCAATCTGCCAAATTCACGATTCAGCCATCTTGGATTTTAATATGGGAGAGCCAGCCGGTTTGTTTATGTTTTGCACCGAAAATGAATTTTTCACCCCGCCTTCTTCTCGCCCATAAATTGGGCAGATTGAAACACCTAGCTGTGTATTCATCTTGGAGCACCCCATACCCATGCCGCGTTCTGCTGGACTCTGCTTCGCAAATGAATTTTGTCACGGAGAGATTTGCGAATCTTCTTTCCCTGAAATTGGAACCTGCTGACTGCACTGTTAGTGGGTTGAATGGTAGCAATACACGGATTCGCCATATGCTGCACACCACAGTTAGATCTGGCCACGGAGACTATGCAATCGATCTAGACTTGATGGTGACTCCCCGAATTACTGGTGACCTGCCAGTAAAAGGTTTTGATGTTTCGGAATGGCCAATCACTAACCGTCATGAACTAGCTGATCCGACGTTTAATAAGCGAGGACGCATCGACATGCTTATCGGCGCTGAATACTTCTGGCAGCTGCTGGAGAACGACCGAATCGAACTCGGCCCGAATCTGCCTGTGTTGATGAACACCAAGTTTGGATGGATTGCTGGAAGAGTAATTGCGATCGACGCCCCTGTCGTTGCGCGAACATTTTGCCAGACTGCTGAAGACGAGCCGCTTATCGAGCTGTTAAAAAGTTTTTACAAGGTGGAAGCTTGCGCCATGATCCGCTCGTCACCTACGATGGACGACGAAATATGTCTAAAGCCTTTTCAGCGCATACACCAACGAACAGAAGAGGGAAGATTTGTGGTAAGGCTTCCATTTAATGCTAGAAAGCGAGAACTGGGTGACTCTCGTGAGATGGCATTAAAACGCTTTCTAAACTTGGAGAAAAAACTGGACAAGCAACCTGATCTGAAAATTGCGAGAATATGAACTGCTGGGACATATGCGTGAGGTGCAAGAGGATTTAACTGATGAAGTTCTACGTTCTACCTGCCGCATCACTGCATACTGAGACCAGCAAGTACGACCACGAAATTAAGAGTCGTCTTCGATGGCTCTGCTAAAACGGCAACCGGCGTTTCTATTAACGATGTCCTGATGAAAGGACCAACTATACAGAACGACTTATTCTTAATATGTTTCGACAAGTTAGCATGCATTTTGAAGACGCCAAGTACCAACGAATATTCTGGCGATACAATCGACTCGACACGATCCCTTGACCGTACGCGAGCTGACGACAGTTACATACGGCTTGGGGCCGTCACCTTTCCAAGCCACCATGGCGCTTAAGCAAACTGCCGTGGATCATGAAGATGAATTTCCAGAAGCTGCCAGAAGAAAGAAAGAAAGAGAAGGCCATCACGACACCTCGTGCTGAGCTTTTGGCAGCATTGTTACTTGCTAGATTGGCTGCCACATTCCTGGAAGCTACGGAACTGGAATTTGAATCGATCAACCTATGGAGCGATTCAAACATCGTTTTGGCATGGATAGGAAAGACACCGAATATGTTAAACACCTACGTCTCGAATCGGGTGGGAGAAATACACCGTTTAATCCCGAATTCTAGGGAGAACAACCGAAGAAACTTGTGACGTCCAATATGTGGTGGAATGGCCCGCCTATATTGAACTGCACTAACATCGAGCCTGCACTAACAGGGGCCCTCCTTAGCCGTGCGGTAAGACGCGCGGGTACAAAGCAAGACCATGCTGAGGGTGGCTGGGTTCGATTCCCGGTGCCGGTCTAGGCAGTTTTCGGATTGGAAATTGTCTCGACTTCCCTGGGCATAAAAGTATCATCGTGTTAGCCTCATGATATACGAATGCAAAAATGATAACTTGGCTTAGAATGTAATGCCAATAAGAAGAAGAACATCGAGCAATTTGGAGGAGCCGAAATTTGTGATGAAAATCTTCCAGAAATGCGAACTGGTATAGTACTTGCTTCGACAGCTCCTGTTGAACGAATGATAATCTTTGACAAGGTTAGCAGTTTTCAAAAGGTCGTGCATTGCATGGCTTACTTGACTCGATTTGCAAAATATATTATTACCAACAAGAATGAAGTTGTAAAGGGCCCACTCACTGCGGATGAAATTGCAAAGGCAATCGTATTGATAGTACGGTTGGTTCAACATGAAGCTTTTCAACCAGAAATGTTAGCACTAAAGGAAGGAATAAATAAAGGACATCGACTCAACGGATTGAAGGCGTTTTTGGATCCCAACGACGGCATTCTACGAGTGGGCGGCCGAATCAAGCGAGCCTTTATTCCCTACGATAGTCGCCATCAAATGCTTCTTCCAGCGAAGCATCCGATTACTGAGGCTCTCATTCGATATTTGCATAAGGAAAACTTGCATATTGGACAAAAGGGTCTTTTAGCAATCGTTCGACAACGATACTGGCCACTGAACGTGAAGGCTACAATTCGTAAGGTGATTCGGAATTGCATGACTTGTTTCAGGGCAAACTCATTGAAAACTACGCAGATGATGGGAGATTTGCCTTCCTATAGAGTTCAACCAGCTCCCGTTTTTTCAAACACCGGCGTTGATTACGCTGGACCGTTTTGGATCAAATCATCTACTGTTGCGCGTAAACCTTTGATCACCAAAGCTTATGTGAGCCTATTTGTTTGTATGCAAACTCGTGCTATCCACCTTGAATTGGTATCAGACCTAACTACTGATGCGTTTCTTGCTGCATTGAGACGCTTTACGAGCCGACGCGGGTATCCAAAATCAATGCATTCCGACAATGCGACTAATTTTGTCGGAGCCAAGACACGGAGCCCCCACTTCGGTGGTATATGGGAGGCCGGAGTGAAGCAAGTCAAACATCATTTGACCCGAATCGTTGGCGAGCGGAAGTTGTCCTACGAAGAGTTATACACTACGTTGGCGCAAGTAGAAGCAGTACTAAATTCTAGACCCTTGGCGCCGTGTTCAAACGACCCATCAGATTACAGTGCAATAACACCGGCTCATTTTTTGATCGGACGTGAGATGCAATCCGTAGCGGAACCGTCGTATTTGGATTTGAAGCAAGGTACTCTTTCGAGATGGCAGCTTGTGCAGTGTATGGTTCAGCACTTTTGGAAGAGATGGACTGCGGAATGTCTCCCAGAGCTGCAGAATCGACAGAAGTGGCTGAAACTGAAGGAAATACCTGTAGGCGCTTTAGTATTGCTTATGGACAAAAATCTTCCACCTTTGCAGTGGGCATTAGGAAGAGTTACTGCGATACATCCAGGTGAAGATGGCGCGATTCGCGTTGTTACAGTAAGGGTTCCAACCGGAGCCCAATTCAAGAGGGCAGTAACTGAAGTCTGTTTGCTGCCATTGGATCAAGACACCAATTGAAATACCTATTTCAACCCGGGGAGGATGTTGATTACTTTATCACCCCTACTGATCGATTATCTTTATAAAAAATAGTCATCCCTAAACAAACTCTCCAATACATTTTGTATTCTCCACAAAAAAACTGAATAAATAAGTTCTATTTCATCTTCCAAGTGAATCGGTCGTGTTTGATTATTTCTCTAACCGAAACCTAAACGAATAATGAAATTACAGTCCATTTTTTAGATCGCGAGCAACAATGACTATATGGAAGCTGCATAAACGATAAAAGATGGATTATATTCGGCACAAACTGATTAGCTGATAGATATTTGGGTAATAGTCGAGTTGAAGTTTAAGGGATTATTCGCGGAGGCTTTTCTTTTATTCAGCATTGGCTGCTTTTTTTTCAAATATTATACAGCCAAAGGCTAGAAGTTGAAGCATTTAGCACCAAAATTGTTAGTTGGGTAGGTTAGTAGTCGTCGATCGTTTATTCATAAATAATCAGCTCAAACAACTTAGAAATGGCACTTAGCACAGCTATTCCCCGTTATTTGAAAACAGTCGTCTCAAATCCTTTTTTGAAAACTGGGAATAAATATGACTCTTAAGTGGTAGAAGTAAATGGGATTGTACAAACTCGTCTTATGACAAGTGAAGACATTCCACTAAAAAGCTCAAAATAATTTTCTTAATAAATATGACTGTTTCCAGCAGTTCGGAAACAATCCGGTAGTCAATGAAAGGTTGAATACTGTGTCTAACGGCTTTGCAAGCGACCGTATCAGCGCAGCGTGTCACAATAAGAGACGGAATACAGTCCTGGCCGCAACCAATTGAAGTTTTTAATACCTTACTAGCTGTTATTACATTATCGTCGGTAACAAAGAACGGCTGCTCAGCGGCCTCAAAACGGGGGTGGCGTTGGCTTCAGCTCGGGAGCCGAGGTGCTCATTTGTAAAGACACTTCTGAATTGAGAACGAAACAAATTGACCATTCGCATAAACCATCTGTCATCGAAAAGGGCAGTCCTGATTCCTTTCGTAGTTCGTTGACTTACCGCCAAAAACTTTTAGGGTTAGTCTCGAGTCGATTTTGAAGACGATTTTTGAAAGACGTTATAAAGATGATCGTTGAGTTGCTGATAGTCAGAGTTTGCCTTCAAATAACTGCCGCGCGCTTCACTCATTTGAGGTTTTTAAGATGAGCATTAGATCAGGCTGGTTTGGATATAGATATCAGCGGAACAAACTGATCAATAGCGTACAGTAATATGCTTGACACAGTCGATGCAGCGAGATCGGCATCGAAGTCTTAAAGAATAGCGTCCCAGTCAACGTGTGCAAGAAAATTATTCATGCCGTTGAAATTGGCCTTATTAAAGTCGTATGAAACGCTTTCAGACGGCTCGTAGAAGTGACAGTACAGATTTATCTTAAGATGTGTCAGTATGGGAGGACGATGTCGACCGATTTGACCGAGTGGAGATGGAGCCTGTATATTCGAACAGCTCTCACGCAGTTCGTCGCTAACGAAGCAAAGGTCAAGTGTTCGATCGTTTTCATATTTGACTGCATTCATTGCTTAACTTTTCAAAAGGACCTAAGTAACATTTTTTTCATGATTTAATTCGAATAGCGCAATCAAAAGAACAACATGAAAGCTATTGATTGCAGTATTCAAATTAATTCATGAAAAAATGTTACTTAGGTCCTTTTGAAAAGTTAAACGAGATTTGTTTCAATCCTGCTGTGCTGTACGTGTCGAAAACGTCGACGTTTGATACAGAGAAAAATTTCTAAGCTACGATAAAATAAAGTCAGGGGTTTTTATACAAAATATAGGAATTTTAAAAAACTATAATTTCTAAATTAGAGACTTAAATACGTTTAGGACAAGCATCCTGGAATCAAAACAACATTCACTCGCTTTTTCAAGGTCACACCACTCAATGTGGAAGCAACGCACAAATGTCATTTTTATTATTCCAGCTTTGCTGCGTTGCAGAATATGTGTGCAATAATGAAAATGATGATTGTGTGTTGCTTCCTTATTCAGTGATGTGCCCTTGGAAACGCAAGCGAATTTTGTTTTGGATCCCTGGAGGCTTGTCCTCAAATTAGCATCGGAATAACATTAATTCAAAAATAATCACAGTATAGATATTTGCCGAAGACCAAAGAATCATTTTTAACCCTAAATAGTTTGTTCAGGGTTCAAAAGTTCTTTAAAAGGAAGTTTTTTGCAATATCTAGCGGTAATTCAAATAATAACTGCAATGAGCCGGATACGTATCCGTCAGAATGTCGGACATCAACATCGATATTGATCCGCAGGATACCAGACTACGTATCACTTAATTATCAAAAACAAGTTCATAACATTAATATATCGAATATCATACTCACTTTCATCAATACCCGTCTTGTTCTCAGCGTGACTTTCGATATCCTTTGAGAACCATTCGTTGAACTCCTCGTGTGAATCGAACAACGTTGGCATGATGAAGTGCAGCAGGGCCCACAGCTCAGCCATACTATTTTGAATCGGGGTACCACTCAGAAGCAATCGATTTCTGCAGTTAAATCCTAGCAATAACTTCCAACGCACCGAGCTAGAACTTTTGATCGCTTGCGCTTCGTCAAGGACCATGTATTGCCACTTGATTCGATTGAAATATTTGTAGTCCGAGACAACCAATTGGTAGCTGGTGATAACCACGTGAAAACTGGCATCTTTCGTATGAAGATCCTTCTGTTCCCAGAACTGTCTGAGAATTTTACGTTCATTCGGTGAACCCCAATATGGAACCACGTTGAAATCCGGAACAAATCGCTCCATTTCCTGTTGCCAATTGTGCAGTGTTGAGGCTGGGGAAATTATAAGAAACGGACCCCACACTCCATAGCTTTCCGCAATGTGACACAGAAATGCTATGGACTGAACTGTTTTTCCAAGGCCCATCTCATCAGCAAGAATTCCACTGATTCCTTGATCGTAGAGATTTGCTAACCATGTCATACCCTTCAGTTGATAACCTTTTAAACACCCTCGGAATATTCCCGGTTGCGGCAAATCAATTATCATGCCTGATTCATCTACTTTCTGATTAACTGGGACGTGCTGTTGGACAGCATTATCAAATTGTTGCTTACGAGCTCGCTCACTGTTGAAGGCATCCACTGCGTTCTTGTGGGCTTGATGCTTCATTAACTCGCTATCATAATTATCAATGGCTGACAGTCTGGGGTTAGACTCTTCATCAAGCTGGGATAGGATTTTCAATTGCTCCTCTTTCGACACATTTCCCAATTTTTTTGACATGAAATGGGCATACAGTTCCGTTTGGGTTATGAGGAAGTTAAGTTTGCGCTGCTGACGTTTCGCCTCAACCATTTCGACGTCGATCTTGCGTTGCTCTTCAGCTTCCTTTTCCATACGCCGCCTTGTTTCCCGTTCCACTCGATCGTACCGCTTCCAGTACCCCTGCATTTCACGGGTCAGCCGTTTGGCCTTCCAAATGGTTTCTTTCATTATTTTTTGCGATTGCATCGCTTTCTGGCGAGAAACTTTCATACACAAGGATGCAACCCGCCGACAGTTGGTGACCATATCCTTGTGATTGTTGACCTTGGCGCGCTGCACTTTACCGAGCTCTTTCTTGGCCATCAGCTGCCACATCTTGCGTCGTCTGGCCGCCATCATTTCCGGCGTTTTGACGGCCGATTTTCGCCCACGTTTCGATTTCGTGCCCGCTGGGCTGGTGGGCTTAGAATCGATGTCGTCATCATTGTCATTCTTCAAGGCTGCTAACTGCTCCTCCCAGTCGATGTCACCCAGATCAGAAATGCGATCCTCCGTTTCGTTTTTGACCTGCGAAAAACAAAAGTTTAATTTGGCAATGCTATAAAGGAAAAATGGAGTTTTGTTGAAATCTTAAGAACTCGATAGCGGCAAAGCACCAACCTAGCGAAGCCTAAAGAAGGTGTTCCGAAGTGTTAATGAACCATTAGCAAACATTTTGTTTGAATTAGACAGCGGTACAAATAATTCCAAACAGAGACATTACCACGAAATAAAATGTTTTTCGGGTGACTGGAATTAGGAACGCAAATGAACGAAATTAGGAACAATGTCTTTTCAGATGATTGGCATTAGGACCACGAAAATTCTCTTGTTAGTATTCACTCTTGGAACGTATAAATTTCAGCTTCAAAATACTGCGGATAGTTTTCATTACAATTGATTGTTGAACTCGACCAGATTACTGGTTTTACGAAAAATTGTAAAAATATTTACGTTTCCATGAAATTTTCAACAACAACCATTCTTAGTGACTAATTAAGGTACCTTCTATATAAAATATGATTTGATACATAAATAAATACTCACAGCTTTTTTTCGTCCAGGTTTTAATTTTCCCATCTTCTTCTCTCGTTTAATTTTGCGCTTCCGGACGCCAACTATTGATCGCTGATGTTCGATGAACATGTCATAATTGGACAAAAGCCCAGCTCCATAATAACCGTATTGGGAATTCTGAAAGTATTTTAATTTAACAGATTTATGGGAACGTGGTTCAAAATTTCCTAAATTTCCGTCGATCGCAATTCTATTTAAAGATCAATGAAATTTCGGTAATTAT